>NC_142792.1:9762500-10062500 GCF_988280905.1 Pimephales promelas | reverse complement strand
GTTCTATCCTTACTGCTCTCTGCAGACTGCTTTGAAAGGAGGAATAAAAAATACAGGAGGAATATACAAGGTCACAGTCTGACTCTTCACCCTGTGTGATGGAGTGATGACAAACCCATTTACTCATTCCCAAGATGCACCACCATTCCCATCCCTCTTTCCCTCCCTCGTTCTCCTGATTCCTGTCTCTACTGCATGACTGGATCCTCCCTAGCATGCAGCTGAAAAATAATGCTTTGAAAGAGTGCACATGCAATGAGACAGAAGGCAGAGAGAGAATGGAGAGAGATGGAATAATATGAACATGAAAAGATTATGAGGTCTCGTTTTTACAACCTCTTTGAATCGGAATTTTCCATTAGTTTGACCATCTGTCCCTAAAACGGTTTCAAAACTGCTTAAGCACAATAATTCTAGATATATGCGAGTCAATATTCCATAACCCAAAAGAAGAATCATTCTCCATTTACGGTTACTGTTAAGAGAAAAGCAAGTTGTGATTGTTGCACTGATCTAGTGAACCTAGTGAATCCATGAACTGCCTCTTGAATCAAGAAAGATATAAATATAGTTTGATCTATATTCGATCTAATCGACAACAACACGTTTGGGGAAGCATTTCCCCCTCCCATGCAATCAATTTTATTGTATCCTTGTTGTTGACTTAGCTATAATTTTAGTAAGAGCTTCTAGCTCCAAAAATTATTTTATCATTTAGTTAACTCAATTTCACAGAAAAACCAACAAAGAAATATGAATGCAAAGAAATGTAAACACTCAAATCATACGAAATAAAAAACTTCTAGGATTTCCAGTGGGTACTTTTCAAAACACACAAACAGACACTAAATATTGGGCCTCTTGAGAGATTCTCAAAGTTTATGTGAACAGCTGGTAATCTCACCTGCCCATCGTTCTTCTGCCAAATACACAAGCACACACATACACACTAAAATACAAACATTTTCCAATTAAACACAGCACTTGGGATGAGTTCATGTAAATTATTCACAAAATTCAGCTACACGTTCTTTCTCCACCTGTACCGTTTTACAGAAGTGACACATGAAACATCTAATAACTATAAACAGCCCTTCTGTTTACTAGTAATTAAATATACAGCGAGTCAATATAAGTTAACAGTATTTTTTGTTTTAAATGACAGCTTTAAATAAGCATGTGGTTTCTCAGCACTGGGTTGTTTGTTTCAAAGGAGTTGCTATGAATTCTATGCTGAATATTTGCAGTAGGTCAGTTTAATTGTTTACGTTGCAAGGCCATGATAGGTGGTCAGAATGGTCTCTTGCAAAACCCAATTTTAACATATTGCACATCTTTCAATGCAATCTTTCAGATTCCAAATATTTTGCCCAGTTACCTGGATCTGCTCTAATGTCTCTCTTGAAACTGACCTGTAGGACTGTTTGGATCTTGGCATAGACATCCGCCTGCTCGTAGAGTTTGATCCCTTCCTGGGCTCCATTGGGAGAGACGACAATCTGCTGTAGGTGACGGAGAACCACACTGTGAGCCTGGGCCACTGCATTCAACTTATCAAACAACAGCTCGAGCAGTTCCAGCAACAACCTGTAGAGGGCAATAGAGTGAGACAAATTTCAAAATGGATAAACAAATAATTAATATTAGCAAGCTCAAATGCAGCAGTCAAGGAGAAACACAAACACAAGCTACTCCTGAACCTGTCAGACACAGACAGACAGAGTGACAGCTAACAAATATTGCTTTCATCATATTTAATTATCAGAATTTTTTGCCTTGATATAATGAGTTGGTAATCTTCACAGCCCTAAAAATGTACATTTTGCAAACCAAACGTTTTTTTTTTTTTTTTTTTTCTGTTTGTTTGCAGAACTCCCAACACCCCCCTTATGGGTCCATGGACCCCAGTTTGAATACTCAACAAAAAAAAAAAACTTTCCAAGACAAAGCCACTATTGCAGTCAGCCTGTCTGTCATAAATCCCTCCACATCACCAAAACCAAGCCAAAAGCAGTCCATTCTCTGTTACTAATGAACATGACAGCAGCAGGGTGCTGACAGAGTCTCCCTGTTGAGCAGCACCAGCTGTTCACCAACAACAATTAGCAGCATCTGTCAAACTCTCTGGGTCCACTAGGAGGACACACATCTGTCTGACTTTTGTGGAGTTTACTCATTCATCCCAGTATAGTGAGGCAGAAGAAAACCCTGATCGGCGGAATGAAGAGGTTGGAGGTGACAGCATGATGTAGGGTATAACGATTTCTGGGAGTGGAAGACAGGAAGATGATGGATGTTCACGTGAGAGACAGTGCATGATAACACATGTTAAGCTTGATTTACAAAGGACAGGACATAACCCTTGACTCAGACTCAGCATGTAAACATAACATATATTATACAGGATGACACTCCTTCATACAAACATTGCAGAAAGCCAACCCAAAGAATCACGCCTATTTACACAAACACATATGAACCAAGGGGACAAGGTTTTGGTATGGACCAGTTGGTAGATGTCATAACGACACCGTCTAGCTAAGTATCTTTCTTAATTTATCTCCATATTCTTCAAAAAAAAAAACATATTTTAAAAAAATAAACATACAACTCAGACATTCAGACGTGTGAAGAGCACAATCCACATACATCCGATCTTTTCAATTATGATTTGGGCCATTTCCATATTATGCATTCATGTGACTTTTAAAGGGATACTCCACTTTTTTTTTTTTGGAAATAGGCTCATTTTACAACTCCCCCAGAGTTAAACAGTTGAGTTTCACCGTTTCCAAATGCATTCAGACGATTTTCTGATATCTAGAAGAATATCAGTAACCAGAGAGTTTCTGGTCTCATTGACTTCCATAGTAGGGAAAAATATATACTATGGAAGTCAATGAGACCAGAAACTGGTCTGGTTACTGATATTCTTCTAAATATCAGAAAATCGTCTGAATGGATTTTTAACTCTGGGGGAGTTGTAAAATGAGCCTATTTCCGAAAAAAAGTGAAGATCGCTCCACTCCAAAAATGTTAAACATGGGTAGGTCTTTGGTCACTCAGTGAAAGCAACAGTGAAGTTAGTCAGTAGAGGGACAGTGAGCTATTATACTCATACGTATTATGTTGAAAGCTCTATAGAAACAAAACTATATGAGAAAAACGTTGCTCTCTTTTTTTCTCATCCTCGTCTGCATCCTCCTTATCAGTTGTGCACAAGTTCCCTGTCTTCACTCAAACTGAACGCATTAACGCTAACTTTAGTGGCCTCCATGTTTACATCAATGACAGCGCGCTGCATGGTTCTTAGTCATTGTTCTTGTATGGGGGTCAGTTCAGGACTGTGACCTGTTCACACTCAAACCGACACAAATAAATTGGATCTGAGCAATAAATCATAATTGAACACTAAGGCTTGCAGTGTGAATGTAGCCTTTGTAACATCATGCCTGGTTAGGACACTGTGTAAGGCATTTTTCGCTGTGAACTGTAATGCAGCAGTGACTTCCTTTTTCTGTTGAGGTTTCCATAGAAACAGAGCCCAAGTTAGCACAGCCATAGACACACAAGTTAACACTGAAAATGCTCGATGGTTAAAATGGGACCTTATTTTCACTCAGGTCATTTGGACGTTTTCAGCTGGTTTACCTTTTACAGGAAACAGATTTATGAACTGCCATATTAATTTGGCAGTGCTTTGTGTGTTATTTATCAAGGTAATTACATTGAATGATACAAGCACATTTAGATGAAACACACATAGGTCCAAAAAAAAAAACATTTCTCAAATGAGTTTGTGATGAATGGATATTTTCCAGCATTAGTCACTGCTTTCAAAGAAAACCCCCAGTTTTTATCATTAAAAGCACACAATGAAAATTCAGTGGATATTCACTTGCAAACTGGAAGCTCACATCTGAGAGAAATGAGGAGGGCAAACATTAAATCCCAGATAATAGCTATGAAAAAATAAGCGATTGAGAGTTCATTTTTGCCTTGGGTAAAGAGCGTTTCTTTAACAGCCTTCATTATCGTTCTTTTCTTCCGTTGCTTTTGTTTTTCTCTGTTAGAGCCGATGCTTAAGCAGACCCTGGCCGTGGCTCGCTTTTATGGATTACACCATTTCTGGAAATGAGGGAGGTATGAATGCCACATGACAGATGAGTGCATTGATCCAGCGAGCCATCATCGGGTAAAGTGAGAGAGCGCAATAAAAAGGGAAAACAATGAAAACCAATCACACTTCAGTACAAATGCCTTCCAAAGTGCATTCCCTTAAAAACAAAACCACTTTAAGAGGGAGAACTAAAAGAACTTAAAGTCTAAAGTGACTGTCATCGTTTTTTTATATAAGGACATTTTAATGATTAATTCTAGCTCTGTGCATGATTTGTTTGTGCATGTTAATGTTAAGAAATACAAATCTTCCATCAAAACATTCCTGATTTGATGGAATCAAGGCCATGTAGGCAAGGAAAAATAAAAATCAACCTCATAGAGTATCATAGATTACCACTTCCTTTTTCATGATCCAATCACAAGCCAAATGCTAAAATCAAGTCTCATCTACAGTTGCATTAGAGAAACATTGCAAATGTCTCAAGTAAAGAGTGTTATGCTGTCTTTAATGAGCGTCTACACAACAGATGCTTGAAACAAAACGCCATTGAACAGATTCAGTATGGATGCGCATATTTAGGGAGCTGAAAAGAATATATTGCGTCTCATCACAGAAATTCTGATTTTCATAAAGAAAGATCTGCCCTTTCTACTAATTTGTGTTGTTGCATTTTTCATAATTAAATTCCAAAATAGAAAATCGATTTACAAATGAATGAAATTGAAGTAAATAAATAAATAAATACTATGAGGTTTGGAAGTATACGATAAGATTCACAAATTTTACATGTCTTGACCAAACAAAAAAAAATGAATTTCAGACTCACAGTTTTCCCAGTGTTCGTTTGTGTATTAGTATTAATTTATTTGAGTTGTTTGAATGATGTCTCTAATCATTTGTTCTATAAGCGCCGATTTTTCTTCGTGCTTGTCTTTTTATTTTACCCACCATACAATATTTGATACATCAATCAACCAACCAACCAACCAATCAATCAATCATTCGATCAATCAATCAATCAAATAAATCAACTAGGAATCAGCTGTAGTGTGGTAAAGTATAACTATGGATATTCATGGCAGATAGCAACTTTTAATTGATGCTACTATCCCAATCGTTGCATTATCTTTTACCTGGGCTGGTTGTCCTGTGCCAGGTTCTCTCCTCTCTGGTATGCGTGGTCAGCGATCTGAGTGGTGGATCTCTTGAGGATCTGCTTGAGCTCAGGCTCCAGACGATCCATGATAGCTTTAATGGTCTCAGGGATCTTCTTGAGTTTGGCCAGAGCTTTGATCAGGATCCCCATGAACTCTGCGCTGTTCTCCTCTGGGTCCACCTCCAGCTCCTCTCTCATTTCCTGCACTGCACAAACACACATGCACTCCTTGAAGAACACTACAGAAATATATAATTGCAGCAGCATGAATTGACCGCTAAATAAATATACATGCAACCATGATAGCAGACAGAGAGTAAAACTGGTAGTAAATCTGTACAATATGATTTTAAATAAATTGTTGAGCCAACTATTTAAAGGTCACAAATGTACATTCAAATATGATTACAGTATACCAATAAGTAATTCTGAATATGTTCTAAATGTGCTAAGAATCAGTTCAGATTTATATATTATAATGTTGTTACATTGAATTTATTATAAAGTTTTTCCTAGAGAACTTTTACAGATAAAAAGGTTCGTAATAATGTTAACGTAAATTAACCTTAATATATTGATAATCGAAGGCATATTGTATATTGAACCTGCAGCACTTGCAATTTAAATACATTTTTAGAGTCATCTTTAACAACGTTTCAGTGGTACGCTTCACCATTTCATAATCATCCCCTCCCTTCTCATCAGCACAGTCCTTAAAAACCTGCATGACACACCTCTCCATATTCACCTGCTCAATAGAGTGATCGTACAGTGAAGTGCTTATTTTTCTGTCAGCTAATACCCTCAAAACCAATGACTGTTTAAAATGGTCTTAATGTTTATGGCAAGTTAATGGGCACAGGTTTTTCTTCTTCAATCCCCCCCAACTGTAGCTTGCTAAATAATTACTACAATTACCACCGACAAATGATGTGCAAAAGGCCATTACACAAAATAGGCGACAAAAGGGAAGCGTCTTCCGCGGCAGGGGAAATGTTGTCTGATGGCGTCACCCTATATCACACATAAAGCGGTGCGACAGTAATAATTGCATGTGTTTCGTGTAATGTGAAGAAAACTGCAGGCGACACAGGAATTACTCTGGCTCTGAGTGTGAATTAGAGACTTTTCTACCTGCTTTACAAAATCACAGTTAAAGTGTAGGTATTAATAGATAGATAGATAGATAGATAGATAGATAGATAGATAGATAGATAGATAGATAGATAGATAGATAGATAGATAGATAGATAGATAGATAGATAGATAGATAGATAGATAGATAGATAGATAGATAGATAGAACAACAGATGGATGGATGGATGGATGATGGAAGGACAGATTGGATGGATGGATGGAACGACGGATGGATTGAACAATGGATGGATGGATGGATGGATGGATGGATGGATGGACAGATTGGATGGATGGATTGAATGACGGATGGATGGTTGGATGGATGGACAGATCTATGGATGGATGGACGGATGGATGGATGGACTGAACGACGGATGGATCGAAAGATTGGATGGATGGATGGATAGATC
Source organism: Pimephales promelas (assembly GCF_988280905.1). Classification (NCBI taxonomy): domain Eukaryota; kingdom Metazoa; phylum Chordata; class Actinopteri; order Cypriniformes; family Leuciscidae; genus Pimephales; species Pimephales promelas. Next base: position 10,055,674 of record NC_142792.1, on the reverse strand, counting down.
TATGGATGGATAGATCTATGGATGGATAGATCTATGGATGGATTGACAGATTGAATGGATGGATGGATTGAACGACGGATGGATGGATGGATGGACAGATTGGATGGATTGAACAACGGATGGATGGATGGATGGATGGATGGATGGATGGAACAAAGGATGGATGGATGGATGGATGGATGGATTGAACGACGGATGGATTGAACGATGGATGGATGGAACGACGGATGGATGGATGGATGGATGGATGGATGGAACGACGGATGGATGGATTGATGGACAGATTGAACAACAGATGGATGATGGATAGATGGATAGATGGATGGATGGATGGATGGATGGATGGATGATTGAATGACGGATGGATGGACAGATCTATGGATGGATGGACAGATTGGATGGATGGATGGATGGATTGAATGACGGATGGATGGATGGATTGAACGACAGATGGATGGATGGATGGACAGATTGGATGGATTGAACAATGGATGGATGGATGAATGGATGGATTGAACAACGGATGGATGGATGGATGGATGGATGGATGGATGGATGGATTGAACGACGGATGGATGGAACGACGGATGGACGGATGGATGGATGGATGGAACGACGGATGGATGGATGTATGGAATGGCGGCTGGATGGATGGGGTTGTCAATAGTTGTTCTGAAAAGTGACAGCATGTCAGAGATAGATAGATAGATGGATGGATGGATGGATGGATGGATGGATGGATGGATGGATGGATGGATGGATGGATGGATGGATGGATGGATGGATTGAACGACGGATGGATGGAACGACGGATGGATGGATGGATGGATGGAACGATGGATGGATGGATTGATGGACAGATTGAACAACAGATGGATGGATGGATGGATAGATGGATTGATGGATGGATGGATGGATGGATGATTGAATGATGGATGGATGGATAGATCTATGGATGGATGGACAGATTGGATGGATGGATGGATTAAACGACGGATGGATGGATGGATTGAACGACAGATGGATGGATGGATGGACAGATTGGATGGATTGAACAACGGATGGATGGATGAATGGATGGATTGAACAACGGATGGATGGATGGATGGATGGATTGAACGACGGATGGATGGAACGACGGATGGACGGATGGATGGAACGACGGATGGATGGATGTATGGAATGGCGGCTGGATGGATGGGGTTGTCAATAGTTGTTCTGAAAAGTGACAGCATGTCAGAGATAGATAGATAGATGGATGGATGGATGGATGGATGGATGGATGGATGGATGGATGGATGGATGGATGGATGGATGGATGGATTGAACGACGGATGGATGGATGGATGGATGGAACGATGGATGGATGGATTGATGGACAGATTGAACAACAGATGGATGGATGGATGGATAGATGGATTGATGGATGGATGATTGAATGACGGATGGATGGATAGATCTATGGATGGATGGACAGATTGGATGGATGGATGGATGGATTGAACGACGGATGGATGGATGGATTGAACGACAGATGGATGGATGGATGGACAGATTGGATGGATTGAACAACGGCTGGATGGATGAATGGATGGATTGAACAACGGATGGATGGATGGATTGAACGACGGATGGATGGAACGACGGATGGACGGATGGATGGAACGACGGATGGATGGATGTATGGAATGGCGGCTGGATGGATGGGGTTGTCAATAGTTGTTCTGAAAAGTGACAGCATGTCAGAGATAGATAGATAGATGGATGGATGGATGGATGGATGGATGGATGGATGGATGGATTGAATGACGGATGGATGGATGAATGGATGGAACGATGGATGGATTGAACGACAGATGGATGGATGGATGGATGGATGGGGTTAATAGTTGTTCTGAAAAGTGACAGCATGTCAGAGACAGTGTAGGAGAAACAGAAACAGACAGCTGTGGGTGGGTTAGTGGGACTGATAACAGTCTCAGAGCTCACAGTGGAGTCGGCCCCACACAGGAGAGCACGGATAACAAGGCCCGCACCCCTGCTGTGCTGACACTGCTGCATGATTAATAACGTAAGAGAGGATCTCATCTGCACCGGTTAATATGCTCACTGAAACATGATGTACTGAGATCATGAAACCGGAGAGAGTGTGTTCTTGTGTGTGTGCAGACAAGTCTTTTTAGAGGTACATGCAAGTGAAAGTGTGAGTCACTGTATAATTGTAAAAGAGAAAATTGGTATGTCAACGAATTAGTGTGTGTAAATTACAATGACCTTCTCCATGTATAATAGGAGTACGTGTGTGCCACTGCTTTCAGTAACACACAGGAAGCAACAGTTGCAAGTCTTTTCTTATCGGTGGCAGCCCTCAGTGCAATATTAATAGACACAGTGATACTGGTCAGATGTGTGTCCTAATGATTTAACTGGCACTTTGAACACTGGCAGACGTTATGGAGGACCAGGTCCAACAAAATCACCCCACGCTATCATTTCATCCCTCGCCCCGGACACCCGCTGTTCCCTTCAGTACAGCAGACAGAAATCCATCATTCAAATTATGAGCCACTAAATCAAGTTCTAATTCACTCGATCTCTCTCTCTCTCTGCAAAAGTAGCACTCTATTTCTCTCTTTCAATATCTAATAGTCACTTTGTTTTGTTTTTTCGTCTTCACAATCATATCAAAAGTTCGCTTAAAGCAGAAAGTCTGACACTTAACTAAATATAACTAAACCAAATGTGTCAATTATATTTAATTTTATTGCATTTGTAAATGTGTATGTATTCTATATTTATTTTTAATACAAAATATTTATAATTATTTCATTTATATCCAATTCACTTACATTGCATCCCTTATAATTAGTACCATATCCTGACTGTAGAAATATTACAATATAAGAATATGCAGTTATTCTAAACAATTCTATTATTTAGTGTTGGTTTTTGGCCCAGTGTTTGCAGAAGTTTTGGCTTTAATTTTTGGTTCCACTATGTATGGTGCAGCACTAGTTGCTATTCATTCTTCTTTAAGGGTTAGTTCATCCAAAAATGAAAATTCTGTCAGTATTTACACACCCTCATGTTGTTCCAAACCTCTATGTGTTTCTTTGTACTGCTATACACAAAGGAATATATTTGGAAGAATGTTTTAATCAAACAGATCTCATTCCCCATGGTAGTCAATGGGGAATGAGATCTTTTTGATTAAAACATTCTTCCAAATATCTTCCTTTGTGTATAGCAGAACAAATAAACACATAGAGGTTTGAAACAACATGAGGGTGAGTAAATACTGACAGAACTTTCATTTTTGGGTGAACTAACCCTTTAACACATCAGGGTTGTTCTGGTGTCTGGTCATATCTATAGTTCTGTTAGTGTTGGTTCTTACTGCTGGATGTTCCCGGGGTGCTAAACTGTGAGGGTTCTGTGAGCTTGCGTGGAGTGGACAAACCACCGACATCCAAAACAGATGTGTCCTTTGGAGTGGACCTGAAGAAAAAAACAACAACAACACATGAACTGTTATTTCCTTCTTCACGACAGACACCCTTTCCAGAGTGACAGTAGCAATTGTTTAAGCATTCATAACAAGAGCAGCCTTGAATGTTTTGTGAAAATAATCGAGAACTGTCCACAAAAACATTTCCATTAAAGTGGTCAGAACAGGAAGAATCAAACAATGCAGATTGCCAAACACGAGAGAGACGAAATGAATAAAAACCCTGCCGGAAAATTGCAGTCGCGTCATGACCCTGACTAATAAATCGCTTCTCCTCATGAAAGCGTCGCGCTATAATTACAAGGCCGTAAACAGAGTGGTGGAAGAGTGACAAACATGGACGCACAATTCTGAGATCAAAAACGCTATTACAAACAACTCCACACTTCAGCACTGCGGGGGTCACCAACCTGCATTAGCTTAATGCGCTACACCGCTGCGCCTTGTCTAATCTCAGAGAATTAGCATTGCAGAGGCAGCCGCGGCGGTTCACACGGCACGCCGACGGAGGGGGTCAGCAGTCCCCCGGCGACCGTGCGCACGTGGGCGGCCCTGTCGCCATCGAGAAAAGCGAAAACCTATTATCATTCCTCTCGTGCTCATCCACGAGGGTGTGAATGACTTATCTGTGTTTGTGGTGAATGCCGGCATCAGTGCCACGGCGGTCGGGCCCTGTGTACGCAGGGACAGGAAGAGAACACTCGCAAAATCAGCTAATTACACGACTCTGGTGAGAAGGATGCAACAGGGCCGCAGAAGCTTTGTTTACCAACAAGCTAATGAATTAAGAGCCTGGAGAACGAAGCCTTCAATAAAGAATTAATATTGTGGTTTCCCTTCAAAATAGCGTAATCACCCCGTCAGCAGGCTGCCATTAGTTACGCGAAGCAGAACTATGCTAAGACTCAGAAACAGACTTTAGAGAAGAAGCGTGACACATTTTCTACACGTCATCCCTTTGACTAATTAAAGTTTATTCAGAATGTCATACTAGCTGGGGTTTTACACCAGCTCTAGCCCATATTCAGGCCCCTGGATTCTTAATTAGTCTGATCAGTTATTCTGTCGGGCATATTCCACGCCCTTATTAATGATCAGACAGCAGCGGCTCTTGGGATGTTTGGTTTAAGAGAGCACGTCTCTCTCTTTAAAAAGTACACACACAGTAATTAGATGAGCTGTGCGCCCTGCCACCAGCAACCTGCGAAGGTAAATTAATCTAAAGCTGAGAAATGACTTAGCCGCACCACAGGTAATTGCTTTCGGTTTACTGCCAACACTGGAATCAAAAGTTTGAAGTGAGGTTTTGAATTCACATTATTTTCAAATTACTTTGAGTCCAATACTGAGCCAACATATCTTTAAAGTGATGTGGTGTATCATATCTTTGATTTGAATTGACGCTAGATTTGAAATCAAACAATTAGCCCACTCAAATGTGAAGCACGTTACTGTAGCTCACCGTCCTTTGTCCTTGTCTTTGCCGCGGTGACCCACGCGGCTAGTAGACTTGATGTAGAGGTGTCGATGGAGCTCGTCGATTAGCACCAGGTGGATGTTGAGCTTCTTGCTGTGGAGCTCCAGTCGCAAGTCTCCGAGACCCTCCACCTGCAACAAGGGTCCTTCAAGAGAATCCACCGCTGAGACCTGCAAACACAACAACAAGCCTGAAGTTTACAGATGCCTGAATATCTATGAGCAAAAAGGATGGAGGACAATAAATAACGGTATTAAATAATGGGATGGGGAATAATATCAAATATATAACATCATATATATATATATATATATATATATATATACATACAGTAGTCAGCATTTGAAGTGGACCAAATTGTCCTAAGACAAGAACGGGTGTTGTTCAAAATTCATGTATAACTTTCATGAAAGTTTTAGATCCACTTCAAACATTGACTCCTGTACAATAATATATTACATTATATTACTTACTATAATATCAAAAATATTTGGCCACAGTTAAAAGTGAATGGATTCTATTGCAATAAATAAATAAATGTCATTGAAGTGGCTGTTTGAGGTCAGTTACCTTTGACAGTTGATAATAAAGTCCATTTATAACTATAAAGTGACCAAACATATTTTTTAAAAAGTTCATTTTTAATTAAATTAAATTTCATTTTTAAAGTTAATTTTGGACAGAATCATTTAAAATTAAATGTTTAAAAATGTTGCAATTAAATCTTAAACTTTTTGTGAAATGTTTTGCTTGATAAGGTGTTATTTATATTAGCTTGCTTTAATATTTTGTCATCTTTTGCAGTGACTTAATACATTTATGTATCTGAATATTTATGATTGCATTGCATGTTGGCTATTAAATATGACAATACATCTACTTTGTCTCCTTGGTATCTGTTGTTTTGAATGTTAGGTTGAATCTACCAAATCCCAGTATGTTTACAGCTAGTAGTAAAAGGTATATCGTGGTCCAGGTATATCCGTTGTTGTTGTAAAGCCTCCTAGATTAGCTGCACTCCAGGATCACATAATAGCACATGCCCCAACCGCCCATGAAAAACCACAGTGATAAAGCACAATAACAACTCTCGTCCAATCAAAGTCTTAAAAGAGCGAGATTGCAGCGTGGTGGACTGCAGTGCCGCTGAATATTCACTCTGCTGCGTGTGTGTGGCTCCTGCAGAGAGCATAATAAAGTATGCGGCTGCTGGTTGAATGAGGCATGAGACTGAGCTTATCAGTGAACACAAAGTGAGAGAATGATGGAAAGAAAGCAGGAAAACAAAATGTGCTCTCTTTTTCAATAATCTCTAAATGATGGATGGATGGATGGATGGATGGATGGATGGATGGGCGGATGGATGGGCGGATGGATAGATGGATGGATGGTGGGTGGGTGGATGGATATTACATGCATACATATTATATATTTCTCATTATAGATTGGAAGGATGGATGGATGGATGGATGGAACGACGAATGGACGGATGGATGGATGGATGGATATTACATGCCTACATATTATATATTTCTCATTCTCTCTCAAAACAGGCTGTGGATATAGAAAGTAATAAAAAAAAAAAGATCTGGCTTTTTTTTTCCAAAAATGTTTTGTGTATCTGTATTCATCTGCTCCTCTCTTTCGCATACACGCATCTAAGAGGATTTTAAAGCAAAACAAATGCAACTTAACATGGAGCGCAAGTCCAGGCAGTCCCCTCAGGCTTAGCTTTAATGGTGTCCTGAATCTGCAGCTACTTGCCATGCTGTCGCATTTGCAAACTGAATCTGAAGCATTTGTGCGGTTGATAAGTTCAATTTCCTCATTTCATTCACCTGACCTGGCTCACATGTCCCAGAACCTTGATCTTCTACGCAACCTTTGCCTTATTGCTTTCATCCTTCTTTAAATCTCTCACTCTCTCTCTCTCTCTCTTGCTTTTTTACTGCATTAACTTGTATTTAGTCTTTCCATCTCTTTGCCTTTACCTCTCCTCTCTTTCGGCACTGAATGATCCTGCAGTGGCTACTGCTTGTTTATAGTTAGCAAATAAATCAAAATGGCTGTGAATGAATGTGCTTTATTATTTAGAGGAAAGCTAATGGCCTGTTGATAGTGCTCTGGAGGGCCATCACTGCGCACTTTGTGCACCGCTTCTGACAGTCAGAGAAGGGGTCATGCAAGTCAAGGAGTTGTTCATGCAAATGAGGGTTGCATGAACCACAGTGTATACCAGTATCAGATGATCGGGTTCATTCTGAGTATGTGTAAGTGTGCCTGTTTACATGTCTTATTGCCAAACCAGGTTTAGTTGAGAAGACACTTCAATTTTCAATTGAGATAATTCTCTTTATATTTGGGAGAGGAGAGAGGGTAGAAAAGGATGAGGATAAGAGAGAGCATGTGACATGACAGTAAAGGATGATGGAGAGAAAGAAGAATAGTTAACAGGAAGGAAGAGGATATGGAAAAGAACCAGGAAGAAGGAGAGAAAGTAGAACAGATAAGGACATGAAAGCAATAGAAAGAGGAAATGACAAAGTAAAGAGGGGAAGAGGAAAGGAAGCAAAGGAAAGAAAAGGAAAGAAAAGGAAAAGAAAAGAAAGAAAGAAAGAAAGAAAGAAAGAAAGAAAGAAAGAAAGAAAGAAAGAAAGAAAGAAAGAAAGAAAGAAAGAAAGAAAGAAAGAAAGAAAGAAAGAAAGAAAGAAAGAAAGAAAGAAAGAAAGAAAGAAAGAAAGAAAGAAAGAAAGAAAGAAAGAAAGAAAGAAAGAAAGGGAGAAATTAGGGACAAGAAGAGTAAGGTAAAGAAAGAAGACACAGAGGAAAGGAAAGGAAACTAAAGGAAAGGAAAGGGAGAAATTAAGGACAAAAAGAGTAAGGATAGGAAAGGAAAGGAAAGGAAAGGAAAGGAAAGGAAAGGAAAGGAAAGGAAAGGAAAGGAAAGGAAAGGAAAGGAAAGGAAAGGAAAGGAAAGGAAAGGAAAGGAAGAAATTAAGGACAAGAAGAGTAAGGTAAAGGAAGAAGACGTGGAGGAAAAGAAATGAAAGGAAAGGAAGGAATTAAGGACAAGAAAGAAAATGTAAAGGAAAGGAAAGGAAAGGAAAGGAAGAAATTAAGGACACGAAGAGTAAGGTAGGAGAGTAAGGAAGAAGATGTAGAAGAAAGGAGTAGAGGAAGAAAAGGAGAATAATAATACATAGAGGAAAGGGAAGAGGAAACAAACAGAATTAAGTAAAAAGTTGAAAGAGAGGAAAGGGACAATTCAACAGATGTGAGGTAATGAATGACAGCTCATCTGAAAAGCAAACACTAGGGAAGTTAAGTTGACTGGCAGGTACGTGTGTGTGTGCGTGTGTGTGTGTGTGTGTGTGTGTGTGTGTCTAACAGACACAGAAAAGTAAGGAACAGTGTTTTCAGACAAGAGTTGCAAATTGAAACACTGTGTACACCGTAATCTCTGTTGTCAGTCCCAATACTCCTTGTCAGATTTAACACAGTCACACACACAAGAGGAGAAGAACCTCTCTGAGGAGGAGAACACCACCACCTGAGGGACCTGAGAGAGCAGGAGGATGGAAGCTTGTCATCTCTGACCACCGCTACTCATTGATTTCCCCTGTTGAGTGTTAATGTACCCAGAGAAACAGTGTGATCAAACACCTGATAAAAATGTGCTAAAAACACACACACACACACACACACTGAAAAAGAACACAAAGTAAAACCTAGAATCTAAAAAAAGGAAGTCCATATTCTGATGTTTTGGGCCCATGAGCTTTGATTAATGCAGTGGGAATGAATCACCTGACTAGAATTGTGTAACTGAATAGGCCAGTTTTTTACTGGAGCCGTGTTTAAACCACATGCTCCTGACACACCATGCAGTTTTGATACCATCTTCCCTCTCACTTAAAAAAAAAAATCACTCTCTCTCTTGATATTAAAAAAAATAAATACAGTACACTACTGTTTAAAAGTTAGGGGTCGATACATTTTTTAAATGTTTTTTTGAAAGAAGCCACACATGCTCACCAAGGCTGCATTTATTTGAGCAAAAAAATATTAATATATAATATTATTGCAGTTAAAAAAAATGCTTTATATTTTAATGTATTTTACATTTTAATTTATTCCTGTAATAGCAAAATTTTCAGAATTATTACTCCAGCCTTTAGTGTCACATGACATGATGCTTAAGAAATTATTCTTATATGCTGATTTCTTATCAATATTTACAAATGTTATGCTGGTTAATAACCATGATACATTTTTAGGATTCTTTTATGAACAGAAAGTTCAAAATAACTGCTATCCTCTATGATCGCTGGGGCAAGTTTGAGTGTGAAAGACCTTTTCATCAAAAGGCTAAGTTTCTTTATAATTTATCTGAAATATCATGTAATGTTTGCAATATGTTATACACAAAAATATATATTGGAATAATATATACTATTTTATTGCCCATCTATGGATTTCTTCACACAAATCTTGACAAAAAAACGTTATTTTATTACTTTAATTATTTATATTGAACTAAATAGCGAGGTCTTGTTCCTTCGCTCTTCCAATAAAAAATAAAAAGTACTTTGTAATTGTAATCATGGTGTGCAATATATAATTGACCCTTCGCTAAGCCCCGCTCTCCCTAGTTACTGTTGCTATGCCTGTCAAGCTTTCGCTGCTGGCACATATATTACAGTGTGTATTCGGGAAAAAAATTAACTTCCCCGTCCAAACTTTTAGGATACATGATATCAGATTAGCACAATCCAATGCTTTGGCATGTTTCCCTAACTCAAAAGCTTGCCAGACCTCCCGCGCCTAGTTACGATTGCTAAGACACGACTGGCCAGTGGCGGTTTTTGGGCGTGGCTAAGCAAAGGGTCAATTAATGCACTATTAATGACTTAATGACTATATTGTATAATTATTGCAATTAAAGTAATTATTGTATACAGAAGAAGAACCCTTTCTCAAGCATCCCAAAATGCACATCATGAAATGAGTTGAAACACTACTATTAAGAGTGCAAAGCTCCAGGTAAAGATATATAATTATTTGTATATTTTATTATATATATAGAAGCTAGAGAAACAAAAATCAGCTAATATGTTACCATGGAAGTAATGAGATTTCTCATACCAACACAGTATGGCAACCACGAACATACACTCACCAGCATATCCGTGGCGTGAAGGTAGTGCTTGCTGCTCATGGACGCCTCCAATTTCTGAGGCACCTGTTTGATGTTCTCGATCTCATCCAACAGGCTCAGGACATGCTTGTGCTCGACACCCTCGATCCACAGCTTCCTCAGTTCATCTCGCTTACAGTGGAGGAGCATCTTACAGGACAACAGGTTCTCCTTGACCTAAGCAGAGAGAAGCCCACAGTTAAAGACCCTTCACACTTGATGAACCAAGCATCATCTTTCCAGTTTTCCTTTCGCTGCTCTTTTTTCTTTGCATAATTATTTTCAAGTGTGTCAGCAGCAGGGGATAAGATGATAAACAAACATTTTCGCAGTAGATTAAAACCCCAGCTTAGTGGCTAATTTACAAGGATATTATTTCAGACATACTAGTGATGCCTAATGTTTCTTTTATGATGGCTCACCATGTTTTGGAGCCTGTTTTGGGTGGGTTGGGAAGCAGTAATTAGTTCATTTTTAATGTTCTTAAAAGAGCTTACAAACATGCACAAACGTGAACAAATCCCAAAGCTGGATAAACAAACAGCAAAATGAACGAACATTGCTAGGTTTTATTAGCTGCGTTGGGTTTATGTCTTCCGTTTTCCATGCAAATCGAGACGCACAGTGAAGCGTTTTTTTGGAGTCCTTGACTCAAACACATCTTTCAAGAGTGCAATAAACAAACTCGGTCACCTGTGTCTTTAAATAATAATGAGTAAAGACGGTGATTGGAGGTCCCTTGGCACCTCTCATCAAATACTTCAGCAGCATGAAGACAGAACTGCTATTCTCTATGTTCTCTGAGGCAAGTTTGAGTGTGTGTGCTTGTGGGAAGCCTGACACCAGAAGCTTGAGGGACGACCCATCAGGCCGCATTGCTGAGAGCGAAGATTAGGCACAAAAACAACACAAAAAAGCTGTTGATTTGCTGTTAATTTCTCTTTTTTGCGTCAAACTGCTACAGTGTTTTGTTTTCCCTCTAATTATGTCTTATAAATCATTCCCTGGGAAATTCTAGCCAGTATTATATCAGACTGCATGCAGTTTGTGTGAGTTAACCTGTTGGTAGGTTATTATTACAGAACTATGTGTGCTATAAAGCAAAGCAGCAGTTGTGTTTTATCTCCACCAGCTGCTGACCAGAAGAAAATAAATATATGTGCTGGGACGAAGTTATTTCAATCAGCCATAAACAAACAGACTGACAGCATGAAGATGTATTACTGTGTGATTGGCAGGTACGTGCCTATGTTTTTAAAATATATTACTAACTCATTGTGCAGCTCCCTAAACCTGGATTTTAAACCAGGGTCCATCTCCAAGTTAATACAAGGGCAAACTGAATTGATGAAAAATGACAGAAACACACAATGCAAATAAATTGTGTTTTGTTTTTTTGCTTCTTATTGATCAGAGTATCCTGAAAAGAATCTTTCGACATTGATAATAATAAGGATTGTTCCTTGAGCAGAAAATCAGCCTATTAAAATGATCTCTGAAGGATCATGTGACACTGAAGACTGGAGTAATGATGCTGAAATGTTTTTTTTGTTTTTTTTTTACATTTTAAAATATATTCAAATAGAAAATATATATTTGAATTGTAATACTATTTCATAATATTACAGTTATTTGAATATTAGACATTTCAAAAATCTTACTGACCCCAAATTTATCAACAGCAGTCTATGTAAAACATAGACTATGTTTCAATGTATCTATGTAAAACACTTAAATATTTGTGACAAAGTCAACATCTGCAATTAATAATGCAATTAAAGCTTGTATATTTAAGTTCAGTAATTTCACTTAAATGGCAATGAAGATTACCTATTAATTGTTATTTAAGTAAAATTAATGAACTTAAATATACAAGTTTGATAAAAATCATCATTCAAGAAGAAAATTTCAAATGGCATTTAGAGGCTTTTGCATCTGAACTCTTCATATATATATATATATATATATATATATATATATATAATGCTAATTCAATGTAAAATTTAGCTTTTTTTATACAGGAAGTCCCTGGTTAAGTTTTGAAACATGGTCCCTGATCTGGAAAATGTTGAAACATGGTCTAAAACATACATTGATGGTTATTAGTGAGTTTCCAAATGCAGATGAATGTGTGGCACACCTGTTTGATCTTGTTGCGAGAGCTGGTGATTCTCTCAGTGATGCTCTGGTAGGTTCGGATGGCTGTGGTGAGCTCTGTGTAGTGCTGAACGATCAACTCGTCCAGATCTCGGTCACACTTCTCATAGGCCTCCTCCAGGCGGCCCTTCTCTGTCTCACGGTCTTGCACGTCATCACTGCTGGACAGTGTTCTGACCGAAAGATAGTAAACATATGCTACATCACCAAACTACATACATATAGTAATATGCATTGAAAATGTTTCATACATAACAGTACTGAAATATCTGCACCGCTTCCAATAGGCCTACTCATATACCAGCTGCGCTTTCTCGCTCTCTCAGCGAGTTGTCAAACAAACCCGCCTGCAGCCTCCCTAAATCGTTTCATTGGCTCCGGATGAATATTGTTGGTGTTACAGGGCTTGATTGTGCATATTGTGCATAATTTTCCACATGAAGCAGCCTCTGAGTACTAAATTTAGCTCTTTTTTGATGCTTATTGCGTATAAACAGTCAAACACACACGACAATGTCAAAATTCTGCTCTTGGCGAGTATTCACATTTGTGTGAATGTGAGTATACATAGTATAATGCATCTGTGTGCCAGCCAGGTCTTAAAGTGACAGCAGCCTAATACACCTGCTTCCACATTATAATAATAATATTAAAAATATCTATATGGCAGTTTTTCCTCATGGTATCATTGTGGAAATTGAAAATGGGAAAACCACTAGCCACAGTGGCTGGTGAGCCCACATATACAGTGCTTAGCATAAGTGAACATACCCATGCTAAAAAGAGACTAAAAAGTTGACTAAAAAGAGGAATACAAATAAATTGATCTTAATGCCTTCATTTAAAAAATGATGAAAACTCCAGCTTTTAAGGACACCAATTTTCTTTGTAAATGAATAGTGTATCGTAAATGTATCGAGGCAGGCAGATTTTTATTTTTAAAGGCCAGTTATTTCATGGATCCAGGATAATATCCTAATAAAGTTCCCTTGCCTTTGGAATTAAAACACCCCCACATCATCACACACCCTTCACCATACCAAGAGATTGGCATGGGGTACTTTCCATAAGATCATCTCTCAGTACAAATCAAACCATCAATTAGGCTAACTGAAATAAAACCAAGCCAATTCACTTTTGAGCAGACGTTCTTGTTATATCTGATACTGGGTATTTCTGATATATATATATATATATATATATATATATATATTTTTTTTTTTTTTTTTTTTTTTAATTTGACTGCAATACACTTAGACTACAGAGCACAGCATGAATGCCAGAGACAAGGCTGCACCCAATATACGCTCACCCTGTCATCATTATGATACAAACTTGCAGACAGATGTTGTTGGACTTTTGGCCTTTGCAACACAATTGCAGCACAACCCATCATCAGATGCCCACCCACTCAGAGAGACCCGCTGGGGCCGATGCCAATCCACAGACTGCCAGTCACAGCTCAGCTCGCAAAGTCTGTCCTGAACTCATTTTCACTTCGGTGTGGCTTAAAATCAGAGTAAAGGAAGGCAGCACCATCTCCCAAAAGAACTCATTACATTCATTCCAGTCTCCAGAGCTCATAAAGATATAGAAGAAATGTCTGAGAGCCAGTATTCAGTAGGGAAGAGTCCCTTCAAGATCGCAGTGAAGCAGAGATCATGTAGATATAGCTTCCACCCATAGACCACTCTTTTTTGACCCCAATGGGTTGCCCTGAAGACATCCTAATGGAAATGGCTGATGGATAAAATAGAGATAAAAAAGGGCTGTGAAGGAGAGTGATGGATCTCTGACACCTTATCAGCTTAACTGAGCTCGATGGAAGAAAATACGTTTAATCTATGTAACCAAGTAAAAAAAAGTTCATTAGAACTCAATCAGGCATTACCAACAGTCATGTACTGTAGTGTAAATATCATTATCAGTTAGGTATTAATTTTACTTTAGCACAATATATTGGATTCTGGCTGCCATCTATCAGCTGAGAAGCGTTACACCATGAGGGCTTCAAATTGGGCTACTCAGAGTCAGACCTTTCACTTGTTCCACAAGGCAATGGAAGTCTATATGTACAAGAATATCCTGTCTTCATGATAGAGTCTTCTTCTCAGCCTTCTCAATGGCCTTAAAAATAAATAAATAAATACTGGAACAAATCTATATATATATATATATATATATATATATATATATTTAACATCACATAGTATAGTGTTTTTTTCAATGTAATTTATAAGATGTATGGTTCAACTTTATATTAGATTTATTTGACTATGCATTTATATAAAAAAAAAATATTGTAGCTAGTGCTTTTATTTTATTTTTATTTTATTATTATTTTTTTGCTGTTGTTGAGGTGGGATACAGGTGGTATTGGGTAAGTTACTCTAAAAAAAGTATTTAATTACTAACGTTAGCTACTGATTACGTCTTCTTTACTGATTACTATAATAGTTACTCTCTCTAAAAAGTATTGCAATACTTGTTAATAGATACTTTCCAAATCCCATATCAACCTCAACATATAGACCAGTTGAACAATACAAGGGCAGACGCAAAACTGCATATTTGATTCTTTCAAAATTAATAAACATTATACAAATTGCATAAATTATTCTTGAATGTGAGTGTATAAAGGGAGAAATGTACATTAAAAACATGCATTTAAACAAACATTTTATAAAGAATTGTTGTATAGTCAATTACATAAGTAACTATAACTGAATTACAGAAAAACTAAGAATAATCCCTTTACTTTTTCAAAGGAAAGGGTTAAGACGTTAATATAATTATAGAAGTAACTACGTATTAATAACAGATTAACATTCATTAAATATAAGTACAATGTAGAAACATACACAGGATAAGTGCATTGAATCAAATTTATTTAAATGTCATATAGCCTAGTTGTTAAAGACACTTTAACAACCAATTTTCTATTGTTGTATTTTCATATTATTGTTCTGGTATGTTGTTACGTGTATTATTTATGTGTTGACAACCAAAACAATGATTCAGACTGCGTCTATGATGTTCAAACGGTGTTGTTTAAGTAAACCGTTTACAAAGTTTTAAAACACTCAGTCTCTATTTTGAAACTCTGCCAGTCTTGTCAAAACATAAGCAGTCCAATTAAACAAGTTCCTACAATGAGTATGCCTGCAAACTCTGTCATTCAGAGGACCTCAAAGCAAACTACAAACTTGAGCTAATGAGACGTAAAGCCACTTAAATAGTGCTTGTTAGTTAAGCCATAATTGAAAGAATTCAATACAGCTAATAGAATAACAGATGTATTGTTAGCAAACATGCTAAGCGGTTATCCATTCATGTCGTTTGCTTCGCAAAAAGAAGGTGCAAAGGTTTAACGCAGACAAAATCTGGCTGGCCGGCACAGACATTGTAAAAAATATCGTACTCACCTTATTACAGATATAAGCAAACCAGAGGGATCTTTGCTTTTGGAGACAGCGCTCCTGTATCTGCCTGTGTCAGCTGCCATCTTTCCTTAACTACACCCAAACAACTCGTGACGCAGTTCAGCCAATGGGAAGCCTCCCTTTGGGCGTAAAGGGATCGCTGGGAAATGAAGTCTTTTTTTTATTTTATTTTTTATTTATTTTTTTTGCAGCCATGAAACGCGAGGGATAGATGGAGATGAGGTCAGACTCATTCCGCGGCTCGAAAGTTCGTTTCAAGAAACCATATGCATATTAATCACTAATTGCATAATTATGACCAAACTATAAAGTTGGTAGTCCTTTTTTTGGTAGTTGGTAGTCCAAAGTGTTTTAGATTGGCCGTCATTTTATTCAGGTATTTATCCCAAACTTCTGTATTAACCAAAAATAACAATAATGTTGTGCCTCTTTCAAAATTAACCCTTTTCGTATTAAATTTAGCTAGGTTTACTTATTACTATTCTTTGTAAAATGTTACATTCATAAATGTAAAAAAAAAAAAAAAAAAAAAAAAAAAGAAGGAAAGAAAATAGGCTACTTTGTTTTAATGCTGTTGATATGATGAAAGATGGAAAGATTCTTCAAAGAACTAGAATTTCAATTGCTTGTATAGTCTAAAATATAAAAAAACTTTTATTACATAGTTCTTTTCAGAATTGTTTAGTTACCCAAGATATTGTCTGTTATCCTTTTGCTTGTAAATGTTATATTCTTATAGTCATAAAAAATCACATTTTTGTTTATTTTTTTATTTTGCTGTTTATTATTCCTGTTTTAATAATAAAGTCTCATTAGCAGTTTATGCGTGATATAGGCTATAAAAAAATTAATTCACATATCAGACAATACTAAAATACATTTACATAACAATTAGGGCTGTGCAAAAATGAATTGCGATTAATCGCATCCAAAATAAAAGTCTGTGTTTACATAATATATTTGTGTGTGCTGTATACAATTATTTTGTATAAATACACACACGTGCATGTATATATATAAGACAATGTGTTATTCATATATAAAATATGTATATTTATATAATATAGATTATGTATTTATATATATATATATATAGAATTTAAGCGCAAATAATTCTTAAATATATACATGCATGCATAGGTATTTATTTATACAAAATAATTACATACAGCACACACAAATATATTATGTAAACAAAGACTTTTATTTTGGATGCGATTAATCGCAATTAATTTTTGCACAGCCCCAATATTAATATATTCACTAATGTGCATTTCATTTGAAACGAAATATTGTTCAGACCAGTTTTGAGAACCAGTTCAAACACTCAAAAGAATGTGAAAGATTTATTTATTTATTTATTTTTTTTTCACAAATCAGACGTACATTAGCCATGGGAGCAATGTGGAGCGAAAGGTGAAGGTTGTTAATTGCTTTCTGTTTCTAGGATATATTGCTCTGGACCTGTTCCCCTCTATCTCCTGACGATCTCTGCTGTAACAAACCAGGGAGGAAAGGGCATTGATTGTGTGGGAAAGGGTCGATCTGGCAGTCTCCTCTTTGACAGATGTGTCCGTGGACAGCAGAGATAACATAGTGGCCAATTTTGTGCCGCTTCAAAAAAGGAAACAATCGCGGACACTCTGAGGTTATTTTTTTTTTTTCCGTTAGCTCCTCTGAGCCTTTAGTCAGATCCAGAAGTTCTTATCAGCTTCCTCAGTGGCCCATCATTTCTGAACAATCTACTGTCCTTTGCTGATGACACTGGGCTTAGGTTATTTCTCATCACCTAGTGCAGGATAAAAGGTTGTCACGATGATGCCTGAGGACACATAGACAAAGACAACCACCCACTAAAGGACAGAATGCCCACACAGCTCATTTGACATAATGAGGAGTTCAGCAACTTCTTTTACAGTTAAACAGTTTTCGGTCCATTGTTATGGACATTTAAGAATTGGCTTTCCTCATTGCTTTTAGTACACATTTTATAAGTATCACATTTGCAAATGGTGTGATATGGTTGGAAACACAGCCTATGTACTTGTGATAAGTGATTAGTTGGCTGAATCATAGACATGCTGGCATAAAAAAAAATATTGATTTACTCTACACAGTGCCTGTCTATGTTTGAGTGTGCAGTTCTTGCCTTTGTATTAAAGACGTTAGTATGGCTGTAAAGAGTTTAATAGCAGGGTTGTACAAATATTTGTTATTTCATCAGCGCTATTTGGAACCCCTTTTTAAGGGTTCAATAATAAGAACCCTTTAGGGTTCTTTGGAACTAGGAAACTAACCCCAAAACTAACCCCAAAAGATTTTTTTTTTTTTTTTTTTGGAAAAACCCCAACAGTTTCTTTGGGGTTGAGTAAAGAACACATGCTTCATATATAGAACCCCAATGAACCCTTTTTTTTTTTTTTTTTTTTTTTTTTTTGTCTTGACAAACTTTACCCATCCAGTTGATTGACTGGTTTGTCTTCAGGCCTTGCTGAGGTGCTTTTGGTTTCTCGTTTTGTATCTCTATCCATCTAAATGACCAAGAGAGAAAGCTAACCATTTTTCCTCAGTATCACACCTCATTTTCCCATGACAATCGATTGGTTTTTGTGCAGCAATTAATCATTTAAAGTATCATTCAATGACAACTGGAAGGTCCTTGCCTCCCCTGACAGGATTGATTGATGTGTTTTGAAGCCAATAAGAGGTACAATGTCAAACTTTTAACTTGATAGTTAAATGTCAGATCAAACATTAGCCTCACAGAAAGCTATATTCAGAGATGCACATTTTTATTGTGACATTTATCCTCTCATGAAGATAAATTGACTTTTTATTTTATTTATTAAGTTAGAAAAACTCACATCAATGGACAAACATTATGGGCAAATTGGTCTCATGAATTGTAATGAAAAAGGTTTCTGTGTTTACCTGCTTAGATCTAATGTGATTTCCAGACGTTAACATATTCATTCACATTCAATCCATCTTAGTCGTAGTGTACATTAGTGTTTATGTTTATCATAGAAAAGTTCTCTTAATATTTCTGCAATGTATTGTGTGTATCTACATTTTTCGTAGAATACTGGGATGACCAGCTACATTTGCCAAAATGTACAGTTTACAAAGCACACTACACATCACTTGCTGAATTAAACATTTAAACTGCGATTAATCACATATAACATAAGTTTTTTTATACATAATATATGTGTAATTATACACACACCCACATATCGATATAATACACACACATTTTACAGCACTAATTCATAATTTAATGTTTTACTGGTCATTATGGCAAAACAAACCAGGGGTGCGTTTCCAGTACAACAACGTAGTTCATTGTTTGACTATCATAGTATGCATCGTTGCAAAAATTAATTAGCTAGTCATGACTGTTTCCCGAAACCCACTGTCGCAAAGTATCGTTCAACCACGTTGGTTTCGCACGTGGCGGAGTAATAACTACTTTTAATGAAACTGTTTGAGATCCAATTAACGCTAGATTTGTTATTATAAATTACAGACATGTCATCTGAGGACTATGTCTAATTGTTCTCAGTTATTTTGCTTTAATACCAGACTCAATATTTGGCTCGTTCTTACAGTACATAGCACGTTCGCACATGCGCACTCTTCAAACACGTTAGGCTACTTCAAATCTTTTGACAAACTAAAAGGTGTAAATGACATTTTTATGTATTCTAAATAAAATGCACCGGTTGTACTGAATGTCAGCTTGCTTATTTTGTTCAAGATACGGATTTATTACCTCCAAATGTCATGCAATATAGAAACGATGCTTCTTACCACAGGTCGAGAGAGCTGTCGTTCAAACCACCCAACTTTGCGATGCTGTTTGCGAACGATGATTTCGGGAAACACCGACTCGTTAAACTATGCAGATTGGCTTACGATGCTTTCGGGAAACGCACCCCTAACTAGTTTAACCAAAGTGACCAATCAGAATCAAGAATCCATTTGAATTCCAAAATCATTTTAAATATATAAAAAAAAAGAAGTAAGCCCCGCCCCCTTGCCTGGCCCATAGATGAGCACTCTATCAAAAAGAGCACCATTGAGTTTGTTGCTAAGCTTGGTTTCCCATCGACTTCCTGAACTTCTCACCTCTCTCAGCCATCTCAGAGTGACGGCCCCATCAGCAGAACGGATAACATGTACACAACTTGCCACAATGATGTACTTTTAACACAGAGGGATGTGAAGAAGGTGCACTTTGCATAAAGGGCACTGCTGTTGATTCATTTTCATGCCAGGCTTCGCCACAGAATCCGAGTGAATGATGATTTCTCCATAGGGGTGGATATATTGAAATGAGCTCAGACAAAATATGGTGTTGCAAACTTTCTTAGACGCACCTATCTGCTTCACAGCGGCCGTGTGCCAACCATCTCTGCATTTTAATCTCAAACCCAGCGGGTGGAAGGAAACTTTATCGTGCAGATGAAATATGAACAGTGCAATGTGTGCAGGGTTGTGGTTGATGGTAGCAAATTTGATTTTATTTAGCGGAGATGTGACAACCCTGTGCACTTCTCGATTCGTGACACACGGGCGAGTGGATCCTCATCCATAGATGTTAATTTGCTGTATCACAGGTCACAATTCATCAGGCACACACTCACCTCTATACGCATTCTCTCGAAGCCGTCCGGCTCTGTCTGCGAGACTCGTTGCCGACGTATTGATTAAACGTGTGAAATTTGAATGAATGAGTCATAGCATCTGTATGGAGCTTTAGTAGACACCCAAAGCACTTTACATGCAAATGAGACTCACCTCATCACCGCTGCCCACATGTGCGCATAGCAAACACATGAATATGGATGAGTGGACAATTTTAAGATACACAAAGCTCATCACAGGTAGATGAAGAAATGCTCTTCGGCTCAGGTTGTGTACGTCATGTAGCAGCATGCCGCGTGTTTGTTGGTCGCAGGGTGAAATCTCAATATAAGAGGCTGTGTAACCACCTGAAAAATATCTGCATTGGTATTCAAATTAACATTGTTGCTTTTCATTATAAAATATTACTCGTTCTTTCCAGTACACATACTGTATAATATTACCAGAGGATGTCTTGTCTGTTAGCTTCCCTCATATTAATCAATAGCATGAAAATGAACGCACAGTTTGAGATGGGTTTATTCAGGCCGGGACGGCAGTGCAGACACAGGTGATGGGCATCTTTCCACTGTTTGACTGAAGCGATGGGGAAGGAATTTAATTACAGCAATGTTCACAGTGGAGAAAAGAGTTGTCGGCATTGGAAAAGTGATGAGAGACAGACAGAAGAGGGATTTAGAGCATATGTTTGACCAAAAATAAGCACAGGTAGCAGTTGCAATCAAGAGCTGCCGTGCTTTCGTGTGCAGAAATGCTAGTTTTACTCTCCGCTGATTGTTGAAGCTTCTTTGCATAAAAATATGCAGAAATCATATTCATGTATACAGGCTTTAAGATTGACAAACTGGCTCATATGTTATGAAATGTTTGTTGATAGGTAATATATTCTGAGGGACATTTTCAATTTATACCAACATCAGTCAGTACCTACTTCAAAATGGTTGTTTTATGGTGTTTGTGGATATTGTCCCTAAAGCTGCATAATGAGTCATATAAAGCTTTAATGAGCCTGATACAAAAACAGGTTTTGTTTTCCCCTGATCTTTTTTACATGTTGCTATGTACAGACTGTATGTTTTAATGGATAATGAACAAATTATATGTTTCATTATCCTGATTGGATATTGTAGGACAGGTTAAGCAAACAAAACGATCGTTCCACTTAAAGGGATAGTTCATTACTATGCATGTATGACTTAATGATACGTACAGTGCTCATTCAGTAAATGCACAGCTAAGCAGAAGTGTTTTGAGTCTGGATTTGAATGTGACTATTGTAGGAGCACTGGTTACAGCTGCGGCTGGCATAATAATAGCTAAAGGCGGAACCCTTGGTATTTCTAGCTGATGTGATCCTAATGATCTGAGTGATCTGTTTATATTCAGTGAGCATATCTGCAATATATTGAGGTCCCAGGCCCCAGCCCATTGAATGATTTGACAATCCTAAATATAACTGGGAGCCAGTCCAACCCGGTAACACGACAAGACGTGAAATAATCACGTTGGTCCACTTTGGAAAACGTGTAGATGTCACGGTTTAACCCCCTCAAACGTGAAACTTACACGTTTGCGTTGACCTATTCTACACGCAATCCCATCTTCCATAACGACCTATTGGTTTTCATTAAAAAAAAATTTCATTAAATTAAATTTTGTTTTATTGACGATCACTGAGAAATGTTCTATTATATAAAATGCAAAAAAAAAAAAAAAAAAAAATTTGAAGAGTTCCGATGCAAAAGCCCAAATGCCATTTGAAATTTTCTTCTTTAATGATGATTTTTATCAAACTTGTATATTTAAGTTCAGTAATTTCAATTAAATAACAATTAATAGGTAATTATCATTGCCATTTAAGTGAAATCACTGAACTTAAATATACAAGCTGGATAAAAATGATCATTCTAGAAGAAAATTTCAAATGACACTTAGAGGTTTTTGCATCTGAACTCTTCATTTATTATTTTCAAGGTGAAAAGGATTCATTTGCCTTGATCCACGCCGAAAACAACGTCTAAATGTCACGTTTTTATAATGAGTAAAACGTCTATTTTTCGGTTAACGCGGCTTAACGTCGATGCAATACGTTGTTTTAGCGTACCTATTGCTTAAACGAGGAGCCGGGGGATGCCGGAAAAATAGACGTTTACTCATTAGGCTACTTCATTAAAAACGTGACGGTTTTTTTTTTCGCCGAGGATCAATGCAAATTAATCCTTTTCTCCTTGCATTTTAAATAATACAACATTTCTCAGTGATCGTCAATTTGATGTGATCGTTTGAAGGGGTTAAACCGTCACATTGGCCTACACGTTTTCCAAAGTGGACCAACGTGATTATTTCACGTCTTGTCGTGATACCGGGTTGAAAGATCGACGGGTCATATAAACAGATCAGGTTGCGTTTTAAGACATTATTACTCCTCTATTGAATCCAACTTTTTCCACATGATATATGTCCTCTCTGTGAGAATGCTTGTCAGATCTCTTCACACAACAAAACTATAATTAGATTATTTAACAGCCAATTGTGTCTGAGACATGCAAACATAATAATGTAATCAGAACTTGAACATGGTCTCCGCCACAACCAATTTTTCCTCATCAGAAACATGCATTTGCCAGAGCGTCACACATTTATTAGAAAATTAAGCATCGCTGCACACACGAGGAAATCCATTTTGAAAATGAACCTAGGCTGGTAATTGATTCCAAAGCAGCCACTGAAAGACTAATACCCGAGTAAAACCCGCATGTTTTGGTATGGAAAAGGAATGGATCAATAGTTTTAGAGGGGTTGTGTTTGTTAGAGAGAGAAGCAGTGGAGGGCAGTGCTGCTCTATCCCTGATACAGAAATTTACAGTGGACGGGCAAAGCTCTGTGCTTTCTCATGTTTCATCTGCAACCTCGTGAAATGGTACTTTTGGAAAATGAGCTACACCACAAGGGATTCGGCATGACAATAGACCTTCTCAGAAGTTAAAGTGCTCTTATTCAGAATGTCTGTTTTTTTTTTTTTACTCTATCATTTGTAACATTTCTGGTGAATTTGCTAATGATCACGTCTCCATTCCTCCAGATGGGCGCGGACAGCATGTTGATATTTTTATCATATTTATTTCAAAGCTGTTCAGTTTTCTGCGTGGGCCGAGGATGACAGATCTCATTGCTGTCTGCAGCATCTCCGTTCAGTTGAGTTGAAATCACTGTTTGGTTTTCTCTGTTTACTCCACGGGAGCCTTTGCCGGATCTGTTGTCTTTTCACAGATGTTTACTTGGATAGATAGGACAAAGCACAACCAACTAATAATGCTAATTGCTTCCATCTGCTCCCCCGCAGCTGTCAATAGCCATTTTAGTCAATTCTAGGAATTAGTCCACCATCGTTCACCCTGCATTCTTATTAGCTGGCCTACACTGTATCTGCTGCTGGAAATAATTCTTCCGGAACTTTCCGAAATCACCCGATTTAGAGGAAACCGATCTCGTAGATTGGAACATCAGCACTAGATTTTACATTACAAAAAAAAAAAAGAACCATTATAAGAACCAGTCAGACTGCCTTGCTTTTGCGATGACCTTGTGCTCAAGGCTAAAAGGCAAGAAATCACTCAACAAGGGCCGACGCTTTTAGCACCTGTTGTGAGGTGACATTTTTGTGAAGAGGTTTTAAAATCGTCATCTCGCTCTAACCTTCCTCTAAGAGAGCCCAGAGACAAACGCTGAAAGGTCAGGGGGAAACATACTGGAGTTGTGGAGGGGAACGGTTTCTCGTTAACTGAGAGAAGCGATACAGTGCAATGAGATGAAATGTAATAATAAATGTGGCAATTGAGCCCTCTGGCACCGAGGGACGGGTGGAGGTTAAAGCCTGTGTCTTTGTTTTTCTGCAAGATGACGGTTGTAAAAAAATGCTCTAATGTTATCGAAAAAGGAAAAGAAATAGTAAAGGTCTGGTTGAGAGGGGTGGACATGCAGGTTGAGACCATATCCAATCAGATTAGAGATTGGTGCACATACTGTAACTCCAGTCATTTCCAGAAGTCACTTGGGTGTTTTCATAGTATACCAGTGAGCTTCTATTCCTTCATAAACTAGATTTGGTTTAGTTGGAATAGTTTTGTGTCGTTGTGGAAGCAGGCACTGCTGAGCTCTTTTACCACAATTTCTGTTTCCATGGAAGCAGTGACTTCTCCATTGATCAAAGCAAGGTAGACACACACAATAAAAGACAATAAAAGACTCGATCTTTTTCATAATAAAGTTTATTCTATATTACAAATAGTATTTTGTTCTTGACTGCAAAATAGGAATGCATTATATTTACATACACAGGTATACAATTAATTATAACAAAGTTGGAGAAGCTTGCCTTTCCGCTGGTCTCTCTCTTTTTCTCCGCCCATCAGGATAACTCTCTATCTTGCATCAAGTCTGGAAATATTAAAAAGTCTTTCCGAACAGGTCTCTAACGCCTGTTGTAACACTGAGCTAAAAGGACTTTTTAGTTCTTACAAAATGTTTAAGGTGGAAACTTTATCAGGTATTTTGGACATAAGGAATGGGGGTTTTCCTGTTAAACGTACATGAGAGATGGAACACGATATACAGGATCAGAGTCATGAGGGAATCCAGGAACATTTCAGTTTTGCAAAAAATTTGGATCATTTACGTAAGACCTCTGTGGACTTAATAAATGAGTTCCCTGAAGAAATAATGAAACATCTTACACTGTCAATTCTAAAATCCTTTGCAAGTTTGCTTATTTATTAGATTTTCTTAAAAAAAGAAGTAATACCTAACACGACGACAGTGGTATTTTATTATTTATCTCATTAGAATCATTAGCTGGGGGTAGCTGTGTACCTGAAATACCTCAACACAATCCTCTGTTACTAAGCTATGCTGAAAAAATTACTCGAGGGAGCCCAAAGCAATCACATATACAGAGACAATATCCAAAATAACATTAAAAAATAATTTGGTGGAACGCTAATGGGATCCTGAACACATTAGGTTGCCTCAAAATGATATATGGACAGCAATGGAGAAGTACAAATGAACACATTCAGGGAATCAACTCTTTAGAGTTGCACATTAAAGACGACAACAAATGCAATGTGTTGTGATGATCCCTAAATAGCATGTTAGGTGTGATTAGACTGGCATGTGATGACGTGTTCACATTTGATCTCTCAGATGGACTGCCTTCAAGAAAGGCAATGCACCTGACAAGAAGAGCAAAGGAGTCTGATGAAAGTCGAACAAGAGTTTGGTTTGGTTTAGAAATTCCTAGTAGTATTAGATAAATTGGTAGCAAGGCAGTTCATTTCATATCATCCAAATAGATCAACATGCAAGGGTATATACTATATCTGCTTAAGGTATCACCTTAGTCTTATTAGCATCTAACACATTCACAAAACATGGTCATGGCAGTTGAATGAAAGGGCAGGATAAAGGTTCCACCTTAACAGAGGTTGCAATTTTGAAGATGACAGCCCCATCTCGTTTTTTTCCATCTCGTTCTTCCAAGCAAAAGAAAGAAAAAGAACACGTCCACATCATCAATTGCAAGGCTTATTTTTTTCTGTTTTCGTTTTTTCATTTTTTTTTTTTAAGTTTAAATTGAAATACATGCGCTGAAAAAGCCAATAAAGCACCCAAGGCGGACCTGGGCTGATTCTCCACACATTCACATCACCACATAGGGTACGCTGTCAAGAGGAAAGAGGGGGTCAGAGGACAGAGGAAAGGAGGGCAGCTAAATCGTCTCTTTCCCTTTGTCAAAGTTACATCCAATACTTTTTAGGCCTAGGTTGGATTCATATCTCAAGACTTAAACTGCAGCAAGCCCTTAAACCACAAATCAGGACAGAAACAAATATGAGGCTGCAGACAGAGTGTTAGCTTCGTTCTGCAGGTCATAAAACAAACAGTGCCTTGTGTTTGCTTTCTCAGGGGTAATTTATTTTTTTTTTAAATTGGGCTCCTTTGGTTTTCTGCTGACCAGCTTTGTCCACATGTGGGTTTTTCTAGAGGCTTCCAGAGTGTTCGTTATGGGTGGGACCCTGCACGTGGCTGCACGTGTGCACTTTCGACGATTTCCCCCCCTTTGACAGCTAATTCTGAGTAGGATATTTTGTAATTAAAGTCCCCCTACTGGATGTGTGAACTGAGACACCTATTGAACGTGTGCTTTTTTTGTTGTCAGGATTACTTTGTCCTCTTGCAGCACAGCGTAGGTCCTGGCGACTTCGCTGGAGTACAGAGAGAAGGCGTCACTCTCTGAAAGAGGTGTGTGAGTGTGTGCTTGCTTCTAAGGGGATCAAACCTTGGCTTTTTCTCCAATCATCTAGATAAGAGAGGTTAAATTCAGATGTGCACAAGCCGGATAAATGCCGAAATGAAGGCTGGGGGTGAAGTGGTGAAGATGTGGGTATACCACAAGATGACAGGTCTTGTCTTTCAGTTTCACTGTCAAGTAAGGTCCTGGAAGAGACAAAATAATCGAAGCACTAACTTGTTGCATCCCGCAACACTCCGAGGATATTAAATAGATCGTGGTTGGATCTCCAGGCTTGGTTGTTCTCTTGTCAAAGCATTTAAATGATCTTGCATGTCCCATAAATCCACGGTCCTCAGGGTGTTTGGGTCCTCAGGCCTGACCGGTCTGCATTCTTCAGATGCATGCAGTACCAATTTTTTTAATCTTGCGTTTCAGTGTTTAATAAAGGTACTACAATGAATTGGACTCTATATTAGTGCCGTACACTACCCTAGTCATAAAAGTCAGAACAAATTGACACCAAACGTTGTGGTTTCTGCTTATCAGCTAAACTTTGAAGGCAACAGAAATGTTTTTTTTTTGTTTTTTTTTCCAGTCAGGAAGAAGGATGGAGGATGCAGTGAAGAGGAACTTGTAGGCAGCCACCCCTCTACACAGCAGAGCCAGGTGGCTACCCAGTCTACTGCATTATGGGTAATGTAGTCCTTGGCTCCTCCGTCCACCCTCTAGTTCCCATCTCTACTCTTCTAGGAAGCAGAGCTAATATGATGCAAACGCTTGTTTTTGTGGGAAGATTGCAAAAAGAAGAGATGAGATAGATGGACAGGTCTTCACTCAGGCACGGCTCGGTTTCTGTTGGATCTCCCAGTGCACTCTGGGAAATGTGGTCCTCAGCTCTCCAGGCTCATGAAGGCGACCACCTGCTCCAGTTTATAGGCCAGTCTTTGTTTTCTGGCGCCATCATCCTGTTCCAGTGCAGACACAATCTGGCACAGAGAGATGAGACATCAGTTACACATGCCTACAAATAACTACATATTTGCACTTTTCACTTTCATTTACTTAAATACTATACATTTAATGGACAGTTAACAATTACATTTCACAAAAAGAGATTCAAGAATTAAATAAAAAGTACTCTTACAAAAATATCAATTTTAAAGGGTTAGACATTTTTTCAGTATTTACTCGTTCATCTTCGGAACACAAATTAAGATATTTTTGATGGAATCTGAGAGCTGGATCACCCCTGCATACTGTTAGTCCATAGGCTTCTTGAGGGATTGAAAATTGCTGGCCTTGAAAAGTTATTAAAGACATCGTTAAAATAGTCCAAGTGACTTCAGTGGCTCAATCTTAACTTTCTCTCTGCCTCGAGTCAGGTTAGTTTAATAACGTAAGCTTCTGTTATTGTACGTCACAAGCATCACACACATGACCAGCGTCGGCCAATAGTGAGCCCACGTGTGACGTGGCTCTACGCTATCACACTACGTTTACTGACTAGAGGCGTATAGAGAACTTTACTTTTTTGTGTGCAAAAACAAATAAAAATGTTCTTGTCGCTTGATAAAGTTAAGATTGAGCCACTGTAGTCACTTGGGCTATTTTAACAATGTCTTTAATAACTTTTCGAGGCTGTCAAGTTTCAATCCCTGAAGAAGCCTATGGACTAGCATGCAGGAGTGATCCAGCTCTCATATTTCATCAAAAATATCTTAATTTGTGTTTCGAAGATGAACAAAGGTCTTACGGGGTTGGAACAACATGAGGGTGAGTAAATACTGACAGAATTTTCTTTTTTGGGTGAACTAACCCTTTAAGTTCACGCTACACTCAGAACGTGGTGATTTAATAACATTTGGAAAAACATTTGGAAGTGTTCTCTACCTCTTCTGTATATTTGCCCACGTAAGAGTAAATCTCGCTGAGGGAGCTCATGGTGTTGAACTCATTCATGTGCATGCGAGACTGCTCTGCCAGATACGCGTTCATATCCTGGTCACTGATAGCAGACATCTTACTAATGTCGGAGTAATATCTGTAAAAAAAAGGCAGAGAAACAGAAATAGCACATTTTTTTAACGAATGCTTAGAAAATGGACAGGTGACAGCTAGGGCTTGATGCAGTCTTTTATATATATATATATATTTTTCCATTATTTATTTATCAGGGACAATGATGAGAGACATATTCAAAAGACCATCTCTACCCATAATATACATATACATTAAATGCACTGATGCTGACACAGCTGGTTCTCAAGAATGTATTTCTTTAAGTTTTGAGAAAAATGGTTCACATCTTCAGATAGCTTTAAACTGTTGGGGAGTTGATTCCATTGTTTTATCATTTTAAATGAATAAGCTGTCTGTGCAAAGGCGGAGGATCTTTTTGGGATTTTTGTGAACCGTCGATCGAGATGTTCGAGAGATCCATGTTGAATAACATATTTCAGGGTCACTTCTGGCACTGACTAAGAGCTGTCTTGCCCCTTACAATCAGTTCCGCATTTACTTTCTGTGGCAGTACAGCTGCGGCTTACATCAGCGAGTGACTGTGAGTCTTAATGAGCCACTGTCCTTGAAAGTTTTCCAGAGATCAGCAGATTCTATAGGATGCTGGAAATGTTCAATAAATGTGCCCCACGCATATGCTGGCACTAAACACACTCTAGCACATCCAAAACCAAATGCCCACGTATATAAAAGCCCACACTTACTGTAGACACAAGCACTGTTCCAAAACCACTACCTACATAGACACCAGCCTTTTATGGCAGTTTCCATCATGGAACCTTATACTGTATTTGATTTGGAAAACTCTACTTAGGCAGTCATTTTTTGCATCACAACTTGCAATGGACTTTGATGTAAGCATGTTGCTAAGCTAATGTTGTGATACTCATTATAAGCCTAAAACCCATAGCACACAAACAAATACAAACATTTATATCCAGAATTTTATTTGTGATTGAAATATGTTAATTATAATCCATATTTATCTCGCTTCATTTACCAACTTGGATTTTTTTCTCTCATCAATGCATTCTGGGATTGCCTTTCCATGAAGGATACATGTGATGCTATGGGGTATCTTACTGTATAATTAACATGCCTATCTTTTGGAACAGCCTCCGTGCTTGGTGAGTACCCACGGTACCTTAAAATGCTGTCACTGCAGGCAGCTCACTAGGTTTTGGAACGATGCAACACTGTCTGTTGTCTTTGGGTGGCTGATGCATGGGAGTGAGTGAAAGAGTATTGGTGGAAGAAAAGCAATCAGTCACTGTCACCTGCAGCTGCAGAGGCTCTGTCGACTCTTTAATTAAGGCGGGTCATTTACATTTTTAATTCCTGCACCATGCCAGCTCTTGGACTCAACACATTCATTGACTAACCAGTGGCATACGTGTCTGTTTCAGGCTCCCGTGAGCACCTTGAGTAGCAGGTATGTGCTGCAATGCACCATTGGGCATCAGTGTTGGAGAATGGCACAGTGTTGAACGAGAGAGATAGAGAGAGGGGTTATAATCTCCAAGTATGCCTTTCCCAAAGGAATCTGTTCTCCAGTGACGGGTACACTCCATAGATGAGTTCACACATTTAAGTTTAGCTCTGCGTCCGCTGCATCCCAAGACTAATGACTGGCAGCTCGCCTGGCACTAATTAATACCACATTTAAATGTCAGCTGTTCGTCAACCACAACAAGCCCATGCTGGTTATTCCCTCGTATCGTGTCTGTATTACAAATGGCTAAATGCAGAGTTGCTACACTTTCTGACCAATGAATGACCATTATTGCTGTAATGTCATGCTGTAATGTCATTGCATAACATTACAGCAATAATGTAGAACTGGACATGGCACAATTGTATATAATTTTATATAAAATTATATATAATTTTGCTCACACACACACACACACACACACACACACACACACACACACACACACACACACACACACACACACATATATATATATATATATATATATATATATATATATATATATATATGAAGAGTTCAGATGCAAAAGCCTCTAAGTGCCATTTGAAATTTTCTTCTAAAATGATCATTTTTATCAAGCTTGTATATTTAAGTTCAGTAATTTCACTTAAATGGCATTGAAGATTACCTATTAATTGTCATTTAAGTGAAATTACTGAACTTAAATATACAAGCTTGATAAAAATGGTCATTTTAGAAGAAAATTTCAAATGGCATTTAGAGGCTTTTGCATCTGAACTCTTCATATATACGCACACACATTTATACATACAGTACACATACATACATATATAACCCATCCACCTCACAGGTGTGGCATATCAAGATGCCGATTAGACAGAATGATTATTGCACAGGTGTGCCTTAGGCTGGGCAACAAAATGGCCACTCTAAAATGTGCAGTTTTACTGTATTCGGGGGACCAGCTTCAATGGCTGTGCGAAGTTGCAGGATATTGGCAGGACCTGGAACACGCTGTCGTATATGCCGATCCAGAGTATCCCAAGCATGCTCAATGGGTGACATATCTGGGGAGTATGCTGGTCATGCAAGAATTGGGGTGTTTTCAGCTTCCAGGTATTGTGTACCGATTCTTGCAACATGGGGCTGTGGATTATCATGCTGCAAAATGAGGTGATGGTCTTGGATGAATGGCACAACAATGGGCCTCAGGATCTCGTCACACTTTCTCTGTTTTCAAAATGCCATCAATAAAATTCACCTGTGTTCATTTTCATAACATAAGCCTGCCCTTACCATAACCCCACCTCCACCATGGGCCACTCGATCCACAACTTTACATCAGCAAACCACTCATCCACACAACGCCATACACGCTGTCTGCAATCTTCCCTCTACAGTGAAAACCGGGATTCATCCGTGAAGAGAACGCTTCTCCGAAGTGCCATTGAATGTGAGCATTTGCCCACTCAAGTCGGTTACGATGACAAACTGCAGTCAGGCCGAGACCCGATGAGGAAGATGAGCATGCAGATGAGCTTCCCTGAGACGGTTTGACAATTTGTGCAGAAATTCTTTGGTCTGCGGTTGTGGTTGCCAAATTCTCTGAAGTGCCTTTGGAGACTGCTTACAGTAGAGAAATGAACATTCAATTCACAGGCAGCTCTGATGGACATTCCTGCAGTCAGCATGAATGAATATGTTTGGGATGCTTTGGATTGGCGTATACGACTGCGTGTTCCAGGTCCTGCTAATGTCCAGCAACTTTGCACAGCCATTTGAAGAGGAGTGGACCACCAGTTCCTAACTCGGAACTAAGAATGTATCATTGAGCGTACATTACCTGGTTTAAACACATAGATGTCAGCACCTTTAATTAAAGTAGGCTTTTCTCACCTCGACAGGTATGTTTTAACATGATCTCAGCCCTTAAAGATGTGTAACACATTATCTAATGCATGTAAATGAGCTTTCTCCCCATCTTAGCTCTTTTGTAGTGAATGTGAGCTGGCAGCGTGATTACGGTCCTATCATTTCCCCATCACACTCATCTGCCAGCCACCTATCTCCGACAGAAGCTTCTAATATCTCACAGCAAATAAACGCCCTAGTCAGAGGCTGCGTGGGCAAGGACACATGGCGCTGATGAGTTTTTATCAGTGCTGTTTGTTTAGCGTACAGTACAGGGCTCCGAACCGGTTCAAGGACTGAAAACAAAAAAACATAAACGAATAAAATTAACAGAAAACTAAATCGCTTAAACGTTCTGAAGAAGTGCTTATTTGAAATTACCATTAAACGGTTAATACATTTGTTGTATCGTCCTGTTTAAGATTTTAATTAGGCAGTCAACCAATCATGAATTCTAATAGTAGGGCCTATATGCAAATGTGACGTTGACTCATCCAAAGATGAGTGAAATACCCCTGCTTGGTTGTCAAGTCATCCTAAGTCGCAAGGCAATGTGCTGGTATTAGCTGTTGGATCGCAGAAGTTCGTCTGAGGATATGTCACCATGGCAGGTTATATGCAGCGTGGGGTGTTTTGAAACCAGCAAAATCGCAAGTTAGTGTACATATACAAAAATTAAACACCTTGTTGTAAAACAATGTAGTATTGTGGCTTTATGTATAGTCAGACGCTTGCATCGTTATATTATTAACATTTTTCCAAAATCAAGCTCAAATGGAGTTAAGTGGTTTTTGAGCGAATGCCGGAGATTTGTGTTTTGTTTATCGTTAGAACGGCCACATCTGTGGCAGTAAGTGCATTGCATTACATTTTTATCAACTTTCATGTTTTTACAAAGGTTACTGTAGCTATGCGGGCGCTCAGTTTTTACAGTTGTTTAATATATTTGGCAAAAACCTTCTGTTATAAAAGACAGAGTTATGCACGTGTTGAATTGGCTATGACTAGACGGCAAATACCAGACTTCTCCAATCCCCAATTACATAAAACTTTAGCCTTTACACACATTATTTATTCAAAGAAGCATTTTTTTTTTTACAAAATTACCCTTGTAAATCTCCAAAATGCGTGCAGCACTTAATTCACGATTGAGGCAGGTGGAGCTACTGTATGAGGTTTAGCCAACAGTTTGGCGATCCACTCGAGTTAAGGTTTGGTCACAAGCTCTTAGCATGTTCAATTCAGACTCTGGAATAAAGTATAGGCAAAAGAAAATAAATAAAATTAACATTATTAAACGCTATTTTTTTTCTAATCAAACCGGTTTCGTAACGATAATGTCACAGAAGGAATGCATGAAAAGAAACTAAAAAATACCGTTTCTGCTCGGAGTTAACCGATTTATTATTATTTTTTAAGCCCTGCTTTTGTAGACCAGCGCTGTGCAACACTTTCTGTGTGAAATGAGCTTTTGTCTTCAGAAAGCAATAGAACCATGTAAAGCTTTTTGACAGTCTTTGCTTTTAGAAAGATGGAATTCCTTAATTCTCTAACCATGATTCTCTTTTCTTGGCATTGTTGAAAATAGTGCCTCTCACCCAGAGGACTGTGGGAAAAGCTGAAAAGTTAGTCTCTCTCACCAAACAGTGACTAATTGCTCTGGTGCAGTGTTGGATAGACTCAGATGATCTACTGAACTACAATAGAGCTGCAATTCATCATCCTGGAGTTCTACAACACACTTCAGTCTGATTACCAGCAGCCACACACACACACAATATCACACAAACACAGTATCTTTGCATCTTCTCTTCTGATAAAAAACGTTCACAAGTGCATACCAGTTTTGTGGGTAACGCATTACAACTAACACAAGTTACGTAAACAGATTACTTTTTTCAAGGAACTAGTAAAGTAAAACATTACTTTTAAATTTACAATAAAACATCTGAGTTACTCACTTTAAGTATTTATTCTCACTTTATTAAACAATGTCTTTGCTGCTGGCATTTGATGATCCAATTCAACCATAGGAATAATAAAAAAAAAAACGACTAAATATTATGTTTGTTTTATATTCTTGCTGAAATAAGTCTGTTGAATTTTCTTCTCCTGCATCCTATTATTTTGTGATCCAGAATGGCAGCACAGCCTGTTTGTAATGCATAACTTTTAAGTAACTGTCCTCAACACTCAAACACTAAAGCATTCAAGCAGTTTCTTCTTGTTTCTACCTGATCTCTTCACACAGCTTTACAGCTTCAAGTTGACTCTTTCTGATGTGAGTTTGTCAGACTGTGGTGGCCTTTGGGTTTGGCTGTTCAGTCACTTTGTGTATACAATTTTTGCTAATCATTTGACTTGAAACTCACCTCTCCACCCAGCTCTTGTAGCTGGGAATGTCCTTGGCGTACAGCAGCTTGTTAGATGGGGAGTCTTTTCCCAGGCGGTGCTCTGACGTCGAGCACGAATCCATGAAGGTTTGAGCCACCACAGACAGACAGGCATCCGTGATGCTGCTCTTATGGATGTCGAACACAAACTGCGGGTTCTTGATCACGTTCACCCAAAACCGTAGAGGTAGACTGTGGAGAGCAAAGGAAGTGGTTTAGTGCTATTCTTATATTTTAAAAAGCTCTTTTAATGCATAAAAACAATTTATGAAACCCCAGGCTGCATTTAATGCTTATAAGTTAAATTGAATAGATAATGATATTGTTAAAGGAAATCATTTTAATTTAGATGTGCAGATCCAGTTTTCTAGCTTGGAATGGGTTTATGAGCACTTATACCAGGCTTTTACAGCTATAACTCATATTAGTTTGTTTGTATCTGTGCGCTGCCCTGCAATCGTGCACCTGTCTAAAACAATAAATGTATACAAGGCTACTTTATACTCCATCCCATTTGTGCTTAAGTGAAATCAACTTAGGCTAGACCCTTGGTGTATGTGCGAATGCGCTTCTCGTGTGTCACAGATGGTGTTTAGTCTGGGACTTTGTGTGCTTGTTTCTGAGACTGCAGAGTTCTCATTAGTTTTCAAGATGGCTTTGGTTTTGTCTTGGATAACAAAAACTGAGGAGAGGACATGAGGGAATAAGAAAGGACACTGCAGTGAAATGGATGCAGAGTTTCACATCAAAGTGAAAGAGAGAGAAAACCGTCAACAAACGCTTTTCCATAGAAGCCCCTTCTTTGTTGCCCTCTGAATTCATTTAACAATAACAACTGCACCAAAGAGGATTTAGGGAGCAAACCACGTATTATGACTCCCAATTTAATCAGACAGAATCAACTGGGATTATCTGCATTCTATCAAAAGGATATCAATGCTGTAAAAACGAGTCGACACCCTCGTAAACCTGCCACAGCTGGCCTCAGATTGTGTACAGAACAAAAAGCAGGACGTCTAAAGCGCCATACTTTAGAGAGAGCTCTCAGTGGAGAGAGTGAGTGGATCAGGAGATGGGAATGATGTCTGGATGGACTAGATCCCAGCTAAATATAGAACTCAGCTCAGCGTAGCTCTCTCTGGGAAAAGCCTCATATTCTTCTGTCAGTCTTTTTGGGTTTCTTCTGTCTGTGTAAAGGTAGAAAGATTTGTAACGTGTGGGATGGTTCTGATGTATCAGGGAACAAAAATGTTCAGCCTAAAAATAATGTCTTCTATATCTCAAGGTTAGTTGTTTAGTGAGATTTATCTAGAAACGAGTCTAGATAATCTTGTAACTTAACCCAAAGAACAATTAATTGACTATTTGTTCATGCAACCCAACCCACGAGTCTATTTTGAAAATATGTACTTTTGCACATCCTTACTTACAAAACCCATTAACCTGTCTGGATATGGAAGAGTGTTGAATTTGTATGTATGATATTGTAACGGCGCAGTCAAAATGACAGTTGGAGATCACCGAGTCACTGTAAAGTTGTTGTTTTTTTTGTACGGATTATTGCAGTATGTAACCATATCGGGAGGTGAATCACACTTCCATTGGTACTCAACAAAATTGCATTTATTCTGTTCATCTGCATTTAGTACTTTCTCAACTAAGAGTTAATTTAGCCAAGCCAAACAACATGCTTCGATTATCTTTATCTGCACTGACAGGTTCTACTCAGCATGGCCCAACCCTCGCCCAGTCACAAGACTGACGATAACATGATGGATGATTTACAAGAGTCTCATCCATCAGCAATCCATCTCTGCCTGGCTTTGGTTAAAGATCTGATGCTTAAGGCATCCTTTGATGCATTTGAAGAAGTGAGTTGTAACAAACTGTGGAATCCATTATTTAGGTTGTGATTGGCTTGAATAAATTCTTTGGGGTTTGATAAAAGTCAGTCTAGATGTTCACGAGATTCATCCAAACTGCAAATCGTCAAAATTCTGTTTGAAAAAACCTTTCAGCTCTTTAAAAAGTTTAAAATGCGCTTGATTCAAGTAGATGCTTTCGTGCTGAAATACTTGATTTGGGTGTTATTCTCGCAACTAAATATACACTTAAATATGAGAATATGAGACATCTTAAGTTGCAATCTGGATTGTCTAGAAATGTCTCTTTTGCAAAATCAATCAAAATGAGTAACCCCTTAGTACACCCTACACAAATACACAAAAATCCCATTTAGAACAACAATAATTGGTAAAGAGAATTGATAAACAAATGCTAACAGGCTGTAAAACAAAATAATGATTATGGCTGTGCTTTCATAGCCTAAAGCATTTAGCTTTAAAGTGTAAAAATCCTCTAGAGACAGCAAATATGCCCCCCCAATTAATGGCCTGTGTGTTGCCAGCAGCACATCTAGCCACATAGATAAAGCTGAGCCTGTTGTTTTGTGTACAATATCTGAAAATAGAGCTATTTCGTTCTCTGCGAGAGACATTAGTTGTCAGCAAAAGCTGGGCAGCAAGTGCATTAGTTCTGTCGAAGACCCTCTCACACGCATTAAAAAATATCAGAGACACCAGAGTGGCATCGGGCTGTCATGCCAGGCAATGAGTGCGAGATGATAAATCACTATTTAACGTTCCACTCTTTGTGAGAACGATTCCATTAATGTGTAATGCAAGAGTGACCCTCTGTGCTCTCCAAAAACACTTAACACTCTCAAATGGCCCTAAAACACACTGCGGGGGGAGATGGGGGAAATTAGGTCTATAAAACAGAGTAAATAGGGGACTTTACCCACCGCCTCCCTGCCGTGCCCTCACATCAATATCACCACTTCATCCCCCATAGCCCTTTGGGGTGGTGCGTGATGGAACGCTGGCAGAGGCTAATGATAGATTACCACTCATTAAATGTAGTGCCAAGCTTTCCTTTCCCCTCTCATCTCATCCCATCCCCTCTTCTTTTCTCACTGGATCTGCTAGTTGTTTATTTAACCCCCACAACCCCCTTCCACCATGGGGACGTGGGTTTAAATTGGTTGGGTGAAATTAATTTGGAAACGAGTGTTATTAATTTCTCTCATACTCATTGTCCACGGTAACATCAGCTACATCAGGGACGGGATATCAAGATGTCTGCTTTTATGGGTCTGACTGCTTATTATAGTTTCACACACACACACACATTTTTATAAATTAATATAAAATGATTTCATATGTTTAGACTCATATTCATATGTTTAGGATATTAATGTATGTTTAGACTACTTACCAGTTGCTCTTCCATGTGTGTCTGACGTGCGGATCGTGAATGCTGTGCTTGTCGGCCTGCTCATCCAGGAAGTCAAACATGTACTTGATAGCAAGAGGAAGGGCACTTCCTCTGTGTGCTGTGCTGAAGATGGTCTCAAACAGGTCATCCACAAACTTCTGTAGAGTGCCCTGAGGAACCACAAAGAACGGAGAAGAGGGTTCATTTTCATCCATTCCATCCCATCCTCTCTGTCCTTTGCTTTCATTAAATGACTTAGGCCCCGTCCTACTGCGTTTTTGTTTAAAAATGGAGAATTGAAACGAATACGATCTCCGTCCACACCACCGTTTTATC
Organism: Pimephales promelas; assembly: GCF_988280905.1. NCBI lineage: Eukaryota > Metazoa > Chordata > Actinopteri > Cypriniformes > Leuciscidae > Pimephales > Pimephales promelas. The sequence continues at coordinate 10,017,559 of NC_142792.1, read as the reverse complement.
AGCGTACCTCCGTCTACATTAAAACAACTGAAAACGCGGATCACGTGACCATTCACCAACACTGGGCATAAGCTTGCCGGTGTAAACAGTGGCTGGCGAATCATGGAAGGATACGTCATGACTCATGACAACTAATCAAAGAGCCGAGCGTCAGCCTCTGCGTCATCGTTTCTAAACTCCTCCGTTTTGTTCCGTCTACACCAAGGCTCAATCCCAATTCACCCCTTGGGCTACATAGCCCTCGAAACAGAGATTTTTCAGAGGCACACTCCAAACGGAGGGCTAAGGGAAAGTTCACGGAATGCATCGGAAATCACCGGCGAGATGGATTGCAAACAGTTAAACATTTAAATTTAGCGCCAGATGATTCCACCACGCACTTTATTTACTCTTATAATAACACTATAGTCGTTTAAATTAAGAAATGGTATAATAAATTACCTTTCCGATCAGAAAAGACATAGATTTCGAGGAAGGGATGTTATAATCATCATGTTTATTCAAAGTTAAAAGCAGCTGCACTGATTGTCAGTTGTTGTCATGGCGAAATCCTGTACAAAATCTGTAACGGCAGAGCCATCGCCGACGACTGATGATGTATCGGGTTCATGAAGGGTTGTTCCATTTCGTAGGGGAATATTTCAACCCCTTGGCCCTTATAACTCCGTTTTAAGGGCCAAGGGGTACACTCGAAAACAAGGGGTAGGGCCAAGGGGTGAATTGGGATTCAGCCTAAAACGCCCTCCGGAGATTCAAAACGCAAAACGGAGCTGCAGCGTTTCTAAACTTCTCCGTTTTAGGTCTTCGTTTTTCCCGTTTTAGTCTGGACGGGAGGTGCAAACGTAGCAAAAGGTCTCCGTTTTTAAACGAAAACGCAGTAGTGTGGACGGGGCCTTAAACAAACTGGTGTCGTCAGTATTACAGAGACTGTCCATATATGAGTCTTCCTGATATTTATTAATGATAACAACTATTTAACAGTGTTTATGTAAGTGTTTCTGGCCAGCTGTCAGTAATCCCACCAATGAAACCAGCATTCCTGAATCAAGCTCTTTGATAGTGAAAGTGTTACTTTGAAGTTCACCTTTAATATCACGTAACGGAAGCGATTCTTACCTAAGCTGCTTTGTGCGGATGGATTAACGTCCAACCTGCACCATTGACCCTAATTTGATTTAATGGCGGTGAGTCTAAGAAGGAGAGAAGACGACAGAATCTAATCCACTTGTAATGAAAGAACTGATAGGATGCACGGAAGAGTGAGTGAGTGAGAGAGGAAAAAGAAAGAGTATCAAAAAGCGCCGCCCGTATCTTGCAGCCAGCACAGGCTTCACGTCCGGATGAGGTGTGCACAAGGCACAGCACACACAATCCTATTTCCGTTTGAGCAGATGGCAAGAGTCGGCGAGGAAGAAGAAAAAAATCCCGTTAGCTGACAATCACGACAATAATTCTACTGTGTCCCAGATCCCTGACAGCTTATCTTTTCCCTATGAAGATGAAAATACATATTTCTCACTCGCGCCCTGCATCAACGCGGAGACAGCCGCAGGAGGCTGGCGACAGGGATGACTGCAAGAGTTCTGACAGGTGTCACCCTGTGTGACGACTGACATCATCATTAGTCGCCCAGAAAGCAAAGTGGCTATTTGCAGGCGTTTGAAATGTACCTGGTCATTACAGCACACTTAAAAGCATGCTACCAGACACAGGCTGGCAGTCAGAGAAGCATTAAACTTCAAGTGATCTCGTTCCAGACAGGTGAGGGAAGAACATTTGTGTAATAGCAAACAGAAAGAGGGGAAAAGAGAAAGAAAGAAAGATTAAATAAAGCCTGGCATAATGGAGGGAGATGAAAAAAGGTAAAGCTCACCCATCCTCAGAGACACTGGCGGACCGAATGTGAAAGGCGCCAGCACCCCAGGCAGATCACTGGTATTTATTGCCGGGGCGAAAGCCAAACAGTCAATTACAGTGCCGTCACACCAATCATTTTTCACCAAGAAAGATGGTGTCTGTGATAAACTGGTTATTTGACAGAAATAATCCATCTAAAAATATGACAAACAGTCTGCAAGCGCACTAGGGTAATCATCGGGGCATTTGTGCACGTGTGTGTTCGGAAAAAAGTCTTGTCACTTCTGCTTGGTTACATTTTTCTTGGTGGTCAGAATCACAGACACGCATACAGTTCTGCAAAAAGCAGATCTACTTCCCAGTGCTTTCATTTCCCAGCATTAGCCCTAAAGAAAACATGGTCAGGGGACTTCACATCCAAGTTTAACCATCTGTTTACAAGCTCTGCGGAAAATGAAGAGTGAAACCAATGGAGAAGATGCAGATTGGAGCAAATGGCATAAACATGAACCATGTGACACTGTGGCCTCATTCTAGAAGGTTTATATGTTTCTAGAAGGATAAGATGCATATAGACCATTTCACAAGATGTAAACAACACTGGTCCAGAAGCACTTCCTGTTTCAGTTTTTTAACACTACATAAAAGCTGGGATAAAATACAACCAACAGAACATATAAAACTGAATCAAAAATTAAAAAAAAAATATCTTTAAGATGTTTCCTTTACATGTGAAATAAAGAAAACAGTTACAAACTGAAACATGAAGTGTTTCTGGACCAGTGTTGTTTACATCTTGCAAAATGGTCTATACAACATTGACAAATGCAGACAGAGCTTACCTTGGTGGCCAACAGCCTGGTCAGGTAGATCTCAGAGACCATCTTGCTGCCACGGTCTCCCTCCTTCTGGTCTCCATGCTCATGGTTCTTTACCAGGTGCCACACCTTAACGCCACTCTCCAGGTCAGGTGTGATCATGGGTGTGCGGGAACGCAAGCTGTCCGGACTGCCCGTGTACTTGATCATGTTTTCTGTTGGAGGGAAAAAAGACAAAGACCCATCAGATGGCGGTTCCTCGATCTTCCTCTGCTGACAAATGTTCCATGCAGCTGTTCATATCTGTACAAAACACTATTGCTTTTTGTTGTGCAGTACTGGACATTGGAAATGAGTCATTTAGAACATATGGATGCTTAATTTTTTTATCCCTGCTTTCTCTCAGGTTGACGCGCACGTTCGCTCACTTTGGCGGACACAAAATCGAACAGGTGTCAGGCCAGATGAAATATTCATGCTTCAGCCAATAGGGAGAGATCAGCCATAACATTAAAAAAAAAACCAAAAAAAAAAACACAGAACTCGATGAATGTTTACACAGAGTGGAAAAAAAATTGATTGGCAAAGGCCTGATTTGGCAAGATAAAAAAACGGTTCACAGTGGCAGATGCAACAGAAATCAATCTCTCCAGGGGAAGGAGAGAGAGAAGCGGAAAAGGAAAACCGATAAAGAAAGACAAAAACACCTTCAGAGAAAGACAGACATGAAGGGATGACAAATAAGATAAAAAGAATTAGAAAGGAATGGGAGTGTGCATGTATTTACAACATTCACACTACCTCAGAATACTTTCAATCATAAACACTAACTGTGTGAACCTAGACTACATTTGGTGGAGATTGGATTAATAACGCAGCCTCGCAAAGATTTCACTTTCTTTTCACAAAATCTTTCCATACCAAGAAGGTTCAAAAGTGGTCTTTTGCTCGCCCTGTTTGAAGAACCTCCATGTCGTTTGAAGGCAATTCTGAAAGAGTGAAGTGATGTGTGGCATTTTATTTTCTTGTCTTTCCCATCTGTCACACTCCCTATCTCTCTTCTTTATGGCTCATTTAGAGTGCAGGAAAGTATATGGAGATGAGATTATATTAATGGTCTATTTGATGTGTAGGGGGGGGGGGGGGGGGGGGGGTGAGCTTTGATCTTGAGCTTTATCAGACCCAATCGTACAAGGTACTGATGGCGAGCGAATGGCAGGGACGGATTCAGAGTCTCAGGAGCAAAGTCAAGTGCAAAGAGACTCATTTTCTCTGCTTTTACCTTTGTATGCTGCCTGACTATCTCGGCTCTCTCCGCGTAATTCCGTTTGAGCTTCGTTCCTGTTCCCTTTTGTGAGCGGCTGAGATGGTACACATTTAACATGCTTCTTTTCTCTTACCTCCCTATGAGATGACAAGACTATTTTTTTTAAACTCCTTTACTGTTCTTTGTGCAGCTTAGGTGGAATGTTACCCTGCCCTGCTTTAGAAACTTAAGTCGGTAAATTATTAATGTTTTATATTTTGTGTGCTATGCGTTTTGTTTCGGAGATACAGATGCATTCTAAAATAAGAAAAGGAATAAAAGGAGTTGACAAACACAAACCATATTTGCTAGCAGAGGTTCTGGAGACAGTGGAGTTGTTTACAGAGTTGTATGCAGTGACCTGCTTTGGAACGAGAGCTACGACAGCATTATCAGACACCTGCAGACACAGAAACAAAGATTATCATAGACAACTTACAAAAAAACACACAATTCAGACCTCTTTAAAAATAGTTGTAAACAAGTAAGATGTATTCAGCATCATAATGGTTGGGGTTGGGTTATTGGTCAAACTCATCAATTTCTCAGGTAAATGTTTGACTGCATGGATGAGGACAAGATGGGCTAATCTGCTTCCATTTCAATAAGTATTTTTCTGGTGGGATGGGCCTGGCTATTTAACTATATGCCTCAGCAACTGCTAAGCACAGTAAGCCTTAGCAAGCCAAATTCAATTAACATGTGGGGGCCGCTACTCCCCAACGAGACACCCCTCCATCTACATAATTTGCTATTGGAATGCCTGCGGCACTTACAGGGTTAATTGAGGTGACTTTGTAGATCTAGATGGTGTGGGCTCAGAACTGCACAGGGACACGGAAACAGGGAGGGAGGGAGAATATGGGCTTTACAGACCATTAGGACATTATTCTTACACCCTTAACCCCTTTTCTCCCAGGACTAAGTCAACGTGAAGCCGTCTTCGTTTACTGCTGCGGATAGCTGTCCAAACTTCAATGAAATCAAAACAGACCTCAGTGTAAATGAATGTCAGTGTGAAACAGGCTTGTGCAAAATTCAGAATTTCAGAATTGGCCTCCATTCAATTCATGAATTGGAACTTGAATTGAATTGACTACGCCCCCCATGAAGTTGAATTTGAATTGGAATGACAGGAAGTGGAATTAAATTCATGGCAATTCAAAGAAATTCCACACAGTCGCACAACAGAAAGAATGTGTTGAATCTCACATGAGCGGGGCACAACGTAAAGCGTTTTGACTTTCTTAGTTTGTGCAAATCTATTTAGAGTGTTTATTTTTTTCCCCCACATTAATTTACCACATGTCTAGGACAATTATATGGTTTTGTTTTATTAATACAGTGTATACTTTTTTCTTGATTTAACCTGAAAGAATGGAAGTGAAATGTGACAACATGCCCCATAGGTGGGGTACATTGTAACATGTGAGGGATACACTGTAAAATCACCATATATAATAGCTTAAAATGCTATCTGATCTAATAAAAAAAAATACCAAAATCAAAAAGTCAAACCAAAATATTTTCTTAATAAAATACAATTAATAACCTTTTCATATAAAATAATGGAATTTTTTTTCATAATTAAAAATAATCAAATTTTTGATATTGACAACAAACACATAGGAAATCACAATTTTTATTGAATTGTAATTCTGCTTCCTTTAATTCAAATTCGAATTGTAATTCTAGATCCTGTTTTTGACATCAATTCAAATTAAATTCAAATTCTAGAATGGAATTGGAATTTAGTAGTCATTCTCAATTCAATTCTGAATTGTGCACAAGCCTGGTGCGAAAGACAAGGGCTATATTTCCCTGAAAAGGGGCTTTTTAGAAAACAGCAGAGATTTTATCTTTTATCTTTCCTCGGTGAGCAAGTTTACGCTTTAAGAGAGTCTCTGTGATAGCATTCAGACACATCAGATATCTGAGATGAGGCTTATACAACCCCAAAGTGAAGCTTCCCAAGGAGACATCAAAGAATTAATGTCAGAGCCCGATGCATTTTGTAGCACCTTGATTTGGAGTAAAGTATCAAAGATGACTTGAGATATACATTAGAAATGCACAGATGATACTTCATGACATACATATCAGCGCTAAAATAGGAAATATGTGGCATTAGAGAGGAAGGAATGAAAGTAAGGGAGACATAAACATGTATATGGTGCAAGGACAGAAATGGAATATGGTACAGGGGTTCAAGGAATCTCTATTCCCCCTCTAGAGCAACTCTAACAGGCTTAGGGGTTCTGATAGGTTTTTTGTCAAGGATAGCATGCCCTCCCCGACTGAAAATGAATTAACTTCTGTCTTCATTATCTCATCTCCGATTCCAATCAACAGCTAATCCATCCTGCCGCTTGCAGCCCTGCACCCATGCGCCGCCCCGTGACATTTAATTTAAGTACTGTGCAGACTTCTCTCCCTCAAAAAGCTCATTTGGAAGGCGGCTTATGAAGGAAATTATTTACACTGTAATGAAGCGCCGCCTGTCTCCTATCCAGACTAAACTGCCCCGCCCAGTCTGACAGATAGTCTGGGGTTCTTCGCACTTAAGTATTTATATAATTGCACATAGACAGGTTTTATCAGTCCCCTGCTGAGACAGCATTGCCATACCTGACCTCTGAAACTCAATAGCCCCTGTCCACTATGTAAAAGATCTGTCAGCCAGACTCGACATTCGAAATGACCTGGAAGTGCCTTGACTGAACCCTATTATAGAGGTCAATGGGGGCAAAAGGGTCCTCGATAAGGCTGAGATGCGATGAATGTTAACAGTGTGTATGTTTCCCTAAACTAGATCAACTAAGACACACAAAACAAAAGCAATTGCCATCATAGAAACCACTTCTCTGCTCAGCCTTTTTTTTTGTACTAATCACCTTATAAAGGTTCCTTGTTACATCTGAGACAAACATTAATAGAGCATTACACTTCTGAGCCTCATAAAAGACATTCAAATCTCTTTGTTACAGTATTAGTTCCTCTGTCAGAATCTGCACTATTTTTGAAAGCCTACGCAAAAACTCACATCACACAGAGAGCTGTTTATCAAAAGTCATTAGCTAGATCATCTAACCCGGGTGTCAGGCAACAGCTCCACCTGCACCTGCATCCCACTGCTGTCAGATTAAATGTACTGGGACATCAGGAGATGCTGCTTTAAATAGAAAACAGCAATGCTCATCCTCCTTCTGATTTAAGGTAGATTTAATAGGCCTTTGTGATGGCAGACGGTTTGAGTAGAAAACAGCCAACACCAAAGCCTCTTTGATAATCTTTCTCACAAGAAAAAGGATGGTAGAGACGATAGAAATAATGCAGATTTCTACCGCTCAGAAGCATTTATGTCTTGGACCTCTGACTGTATGACAAACCGGCATACTGAACGCCCCATTACAGGAGCGAGTTTACCTAGAAGTGAATAGTCCACATGCAAGATCTTACCTGGTAGTGAGACAGCATGTTGAGTCTTTTCCAGTCAGCCTCGATCTTTGTGGTAACATCCTCATCCTGAAGGATAACTCGAACCACTCTGCCTTGACGCCACTCTGCAACGATATAACACAAAGTAGTTAAATCCAATGTTTAATACAGTAATATTTAAAATGTAGCTGAACCAATTCAATTCACGTTTATGTGCATGTCTCTTTTCACAATAGAGATAGTTTCAGAAAGTGCATAATTCAATGATACAATGTCATTTGGCCCTAGAGAACAGCGAATTTTGCATTAAATCATTCTCTTTTTTAAATAGATTAACTTATAGTTGTCTGTTAAGTTGAGATGGGAAGTATTTTAACACAAAAACTAAATATAGCTACTTTTTCCCCCTTATTTAAATATTTTGAGTGCATTAAGCCACTAATTTGGACTCAAGCAGACAGTAGACAATTTTATGCATATCTTGTTCCAAAAACTTCTTGTGGTGATAAATATGCTGGAATTTATAGCATTTAGTAATCTTAAAATTAATCCTCTTTCTTCAGCTTTGAAAAAAAAAATGGAGCTCAAAACCACACTTTTTTAACTTAAGACGGGAACAATTGAAGAAAAGAGGAAATGGACAAAGTCTATACTAAGAGAGAGGAGGAGAAATAAATGAAAGTGAGAGAGAAAATAAGGGTACGTGAAGAAGCATTTGAGAAAGAGAGGAAGGAAAGGAAAATTAATCTCTTCTGCCCTTTGTTAGAGAGCCGGGCCTTCGTGGCCAGTGGATCGATGGGCGTGATTACAGCCACTGCTGAAAGCCACTTCCTTTTTCATCTGTAGTGGGTCGAGCATCTTGTGCCCAAACGGATCTGATCGACCGCGTTAAGCCTCCTGCTGAGCTTGCTCTTATTGTAGTTACTGAACTTACTAGAGATGCACAACAAAATGCGAAGATATTCTCCCACCTTCCCCTCAAGACACACTAGCTGCAGCCTCAGCAATAACAGCAATGTGAAACGGTGATGAGATGGGTATCAGTGCTGAATGAAATATACATATCCCTTTGCAATGTGATGTACGGAAAACATGGCCAGGAACAAGAGAGACGTCTTTCTTTTTTTTTTTTTTTTGACTCCTCTCTGCTACAAATAAATGTATGATTGGAACGCTAGAGGAGTGAGGCCTCTTCACACCGCCTGCTGCTATATTTCGCTCTGATCCCAACTAGAAGAGCAAAACTGCAATCACAAGCAGGATGATGAAACATGTCTCTTGGTGATGAGAATAACTTCAAATCTCCACGAGATGCCCGACCATTGTTTTACATCTCACAACAGTACTGTCTATAAACATGCAAATGAGCCTAGGTTCGAAGTGCAAACAGAAGAGTAAACAGAGAGAATAAAAAAACTGGAACAGAAACAAAAAAGAACAAAAAGGAAAAGAAAATCAAAAAACAGACTAAAATAAGAAACCGAATATAAGGAAACGGGAAAGAAAATAAATTAAAATAAGGTTACACTTAATTTTAAGGTGATGTAGTTACATTGTACTTAAACAAGTACTGAGTAATGAGTTACGGTTAGGTTTTGGTTTAGGGTTAGTTACTTGATTACGCATAATGTCCTGTTACCTGTAACAACGTCACCTTAAAATAAAGTGTTGAGGAAAATAAAACAGGACAGGGCAGGAGCAAAAACGACAGCAGCAGGATATAGCTGGATAGACAATCGAGCCAAATAAATGGTTAAAATAGAAACTGGGATTGGCTGAAGTGCATTGATTTGTCTGTATCACTTTCTCATTCTTTCCTTCTATCTTCCCTCCCTCCACCCCTGCCCTCAGGGGACTGTGACAGAGAGAATTAAAAACAAAGGCAAGGGACAGAAACACTCCGGTCCAATCTGTCTCAGAGGGATCGAGGAGATGGAGGCTACCTCATTCCTATTACCCATTATCTTTATCTGGCCTCCGGATCGGGCCAGAGAGTGTGCTCAGGAGACACTGAGATCCGTTTATGGAATGCCGAGATGCCTCCTCTCATCCGGGGATGCCCGTTGCTTTATCTTACAACACACTCACACACACTCCCTCAGACATTGTTCAATTCTCCCCCCTAATAAACCAATAATAAAACAACACACTTGCCCCCCGGGTCCCATGAAGCATTGTACACAGGAGAGCCTGTCGAAGAGGGTAAAATTATTTCTTCACTTATCATGGCTCCATTCCCTTATGGATAGACTAGCAATAGGCTTGAGAAATATGCTATTTGCAAAAAAACAAAACAAAAACCAGATGAGTCCAGTCAATGTGGAATGAGAAGTGTAAAGCATAAACAATCTGATTCTCATCTGGAATTTGTGAAAAAATAGCTCTATGCGGACCAGTCTGGCTATTTGATCCCAGTAACACTCAAGCATACAAACATGTATGTTTCACGCATGCATGGAGGTAGCAGTGACTAGTGAAGGTTGCTTGTTCAAACCCCAGAAGTATTGATCAACTTACTGGCATGGCAAGTTAACTTTATTATCTTTAAGAGACAGTTTGCCCAAATATAAATATTCTGTCATCACTTACTAACCATCATATCATTGCAAACCTGTATGGCTTCGAAATTGGGAGAAAGAGGAGAAATTGAAGAAAAAACGTTTTTCTTAGAAACGTTTGAATAGGAAGGTGTGTGTAGAACCTGTCGGCTATATGTGAGTGTGTAAACCACTTATCTTTAGATGCACTGCCTCTGCTTTTTCCAATATCTTTGAATAAGGAAGTGTCTGCCTCATATCGAATTTGCTACTGTAGTGTTTTTTTAAGGTATTGGGCTAATAATCTCAAGGTTACTGGTTTGAATCCAAGTAAATTGCCAAGTAATGGGCAATTTATGGACTTTATTACTAAAACCTCTATCACAATTGTTCCCCAGGACCCTGTCTGTTAAATTACAAATTACAGGATGTGAGCTTGAATGTGAATCAAAGGCTAATATTGATTTAACGACTACCCATCACATTCATTTCACCCATCATTCTAAAACCGCAAAAGTCACTTATTCACACACTGAATCCCCTTACCAAGGCAAATGAAGGCGTAAAAGTTTGGGTAAAGGCATCTAAAGATAGAATAATGCTTGTCATACCCAGGTCCATGTCGGAAGCTTTTTGTCGGTGCGAATAGGGAACATTCTTGTAGATTGCGTCCAAGATCTTCTCCTTCACCTGGCTGATTGTGTCACAGTTCAGCACCTTCACCTGCACCTCTGGGCTCTTCTCATTGTCTGGATGCATGCAGTTCACCACCTACATGACACAGAACAGAATTACCCAATTAGCACATGAGTGGGAGACACATGAATATTTATGTGGCTGTAAATGTATCTTTTTGTAAGATTTGAAGTTTGTGTGCCAGCTGATTATAAAGAATGCTAAAATGCATCCATGCATGTAAGATAAACAAAAGAGAAAAAATTGTTAAAAAGTTCATTCAGGCCCCATGGAGAGCTGGTATCATGTTCAGTATTTCTACTGATATCGGCATGTCTCAGCAAGACTGATCTAGGATCTGTATTTAACACCTACAAGATCTGATATATGACAGTACCGTATTCTGGTCAAACGTGTGTGGGGCATTTCTGAATGAGTGAATGTAGTCAGCAGGTATAACGTAGCACAAGTAGGGAGGGAGTTGTCACCTCACACACCTCAGCTTGCACCAGTCTGCAATTAACATACTAATTCTCCTCATCTTAGTTCCTGTTAGATTCTCTATCTCTGATGATAGCTGTCATTAACACCACCCCACCAGTACCTTAACCATCATCAGACATAATAACATAATAAAAAAAAAGTCCCTTATGAGAGAGACAGCATATAGAGGCTATAAAGGCCCGTGTCCACTGTGAGGGACATAATCTAAAAAAACAAAAAAATCCAAAAATCTCAATATATGATTTGTTTAACTATTTATTTCCATGATACAGCTGCAAATAAGTATTTAAACACCTGTCTATCAGCTAGAATTCTGACCCCCAAAGACCTGTTAGTCTGCCTTTAAAATGTCCACCTCCACTCCATTTATTATCCTAAATTAGATGCACCAGTTAGAGGTTGTTAGCTACATAAAGACACCTGCCCACCCCATACAATCAGTAAGAATCCAACTACTAACATGGCCAAGACCAAAGAGCTGTCCAAAGACACTAGAAACAAAATTGTACACCTCCACAAGGCTGGAAAGAGCTACGGGGAAATTGCCAAGCAGCTTGGTGAAAAAAGGTGCACTGTTGGAGCAATCATTGGAAAATGGAAGTAGCTAAACATGACTGTCAATCTCCCTCGGACTTGGGCTCCATGCAAGATCTCACCTCGTGGGGTCTTAATGATCCTAAGAAAGGTGAGAAATCAGCCCAGAACTACACAGGAGGAGCAGGTCAATGACCTGAAAAAAGCTGTGACCACCATTTCCAAGGTTACTGTTGGTAATACACTAAGACGTAATGGTTTAAAATGATGGATGGCACAAAAGTTTCCCCTGCTTAAATCAGCACATGTCAAGGCCCGTCTCAAGTTTACCAATGACCATTTGGAGAATAATGGGAGAAAGTCATGTGGTCAGATGAGACCAAAATAGAACGTTTGTGTCATAATTCCACTAACCGTGTTTGGAGGAAGAAGGAATGATGAGTACCATCCCAAGAACACCATCCCTACTGTGAAGCATGGGGGTGGTAGCATCATGCTTTCTGCACACGGGACAGGGCGACTGCACTGTATTAAGGAGAGGATGACCGGGGCCATGTATTTTATTTTATTTTATTTTTATTTTTTTAGATTATGTCTCTCACAGTGACAATGACAATTTCAGACCCCTTCATGATTTCTAAGTGGGAGAACTTGCAAAATAGCAGGGTCAATATAACAACCTCTCGTACCATATTGCGTAAGAAATGATTGATAATGTAACCAGCAAATGACTAGGGTAAGGAAGGCAGAATGTACTATTGGTAGTGACTTGTATTGTGTATCAGCAGCTATTTAAGTGTTTTGGAATTGAGGACAGAATAATGAAGCTGAAACAGATCCTTACAGTCATCAAATCAGAGGAATGGGCCGAATCCCAAGTGACGAATCTAGTCGCCAAATTCCCCTTTTTTCTTTTTCTCTCTTAGTCTCGTACAGAATACAGATTAGCATTCTGACGTGCTGTCCCAGTAAACAGCCCGTCCTGGCATACGTGCAGCCCTGACAACACAGGCTTAGCTCATGCCTGTCACAGTGGCCAGCCGAACACAACTCTGCCAATCACCACAGGACAGCAGACAGGTCAAAGGTCTTAACAAGCCTGTGTGTTCCCTGTCAGGCATGAAGACTGTGGGCATTGCTTGCTGCATCAACCCAAAACAAATTACCTTACCCTTCTCTCTACCTGCACACCTGTCTGCTTCTCGGTACTTTCACGCTACTTAGCCTCTCCCTCACTCATTTATCCTTGTCTTTTTCTTCAGTTTACTCCTCTCCTTCTCTAAAACCGTTCATCTCTCCTTCCCTCGCCCATACTGTGTTTTAGAGCCTTACCAGAGTCTTGTAATCAATTTGCTGTCTGATGAGCTTGTCTTCACTGAGTGAGTAGCGGGCTTCTCCGGTGATAGAGTCGATAGGGCCTTTTTCCATCTGTTGCTTTATAGCACAGAAAAGAGAGAAGAGGGGCTCCCCTGCACACTCCTACACAAGGGAAGAAAAGGCACTCACTTTCACTCTCATAAATTTGACACCAACCACCTACAGAGAATGTGGGATATCATTCCCTCATTCAGTAACAGTAATAGACATTTTGAACGGAGCTTTACAGTTGTGGTGCTAGTGCATCAGTTTCAACTGACACCACAATTTCACTCATATAGATTCCATTGATAGTTAAGCTAGATCTGGAGTTTTTGTATTTTGTGTGTATTTACATACTATGTTCTGATTGAATTGACAATATGTAGCCACAAAAAAATGTAATTATTCAGATTCAAATACTTTTTACATTACATTTTAATTGTTCTCAATATATGTTAATGTGAGACAATGAAAATTTAGCTGAACTTGTTAACAGTTAACAATTGGCAGTGGCAGTGACCCAGTGTTGAAGACCCAGAGGAAGGCATTAAGCTGAAGTGTACTGTGTCTAGCTGAATTTGATTAGGATATGCTTGCTGAAATGAGAAATGACTAGTGGTCTGGGCAGCTGGTCAAGCACTGTTCAATAATACTCAAATCAATGTTTTGTGACTGCAATAATAATGTTATGGTTTCGCATGGATGAGGTCACAATAAAGTCATACTCTTACAGTACAGGCCAATTTAAGCTTAAATGAATCCTAAAGCTCTTGAGTGATGTTTCGGCTTCATTCACTCAGGTCTAATCCGTTAAACCAGACTGGACAAAACTGCCTTGAGTTCAAGAATGTATTGCCTGCTTTGTGCATTCCAGAATCCAGTAAATTTCTGTACATTTCTGAAATTGCACATGCCATGTTCTGATTGCAGCAGATGTGTTTATTAAGAGATTAATGACAAGTGCGAGAGAGGACTGCAGTGGTGCTGACGGTCACAGTGCTATATGTAGAATTGAGAAGCACCTGCTAAGCCAACCGTCTCATTATAAAAATCGAAAAACGCTGGAGTCAGCAAGACTTGGCCAACTTTAAACCCTCTTTGATTAAAAGTGCATGCTGACACATTCGCATACAGATGTACATACACACCAACACATATTTATACACTAGACAGCAACTCTCCCCTCTGTCCAACACCTGTAGTGCATCACTGCCAATGCTCCCGCAGGACTTCTCTGTGCTCAACAGTGCATAAGCCAAATGACCTTGAAGGTGAGTGATCTCTTTTCTTTCAATCGTTGGTTTTTAATTATTACATTTTTAATTATTACATTATTGCAATTATTACACTTACCTTGAGGAATTTGTAAAGCAGAAAAGTGAACCAATTCGTTAGCATTTTCTCAGCCACAGACTCCGTTCTGAAAAACAAATAAGCGAACAAACAGTGTAAATAAATAAATAAATAAATAAATAAAAGCAGCACAAAGCCAAGATTATCACTGCAAGTGTCACACACAAATGCGATTACCATGACCATGAAAAATTCACTTCACAAAGCCCGGTGAATAGTGACTCTGTTAAACAAACATAATTGCCAGAACATGAATTGCGCTCTGGAATCTATAGCCCCAATCTGCATGCTGTCTTTATTACCACAACAATCCATGAGACCCTAATACAAGAAACCCAATTAAAAGCCTTTATATGATCCAGCTGGATTGATGCCAAGTGAACCTACTCTGGCATGGAATAGACCGGAATGGAATAATTTCCTCCCCCCCACAGTCCGGCTATTGAGCTTTAAATGTATCGCATTACAAAAGAAGGTGGCTGAATAAGGGCTGGGGTGCGTCGAAGTGCATCACGATTGGCTAACACCTTCGCTTGGACCACAAGCTCTGATCCGTCCGAGAGATGTACATACATAATAACTATAACAAAGTGAAACCCAATATACATGGATCCGGTGTCTCTAGTCTGTGTGCCGCAGGGAGCTGGTGAATTGCCAAGGCGCCCTGCAATGAGCCATGGCACAGAGCATCAATATTTCAGGATTACAGCATTGTGGCGTGTGTGTGTCTATGCCTACTCTGCCGACTTGCATCCCCCAGCTGCCACCTGCATTCCCTCTCTCCCACTGCCGTACGAAGACCTGCCGCTGCGCAGTACCACGGGTACATGCGTGTCTGCATGTGCCCACTAAGCTGGCGCAACACCTGGAAAGGATTATTGTCCCCTTGTTTGGAAGGGCCAATGGAGGACTGGTCCAGGGGTCAACTGGGTCACGTTTCATCTTTTCTTTCATCTCCATCCTAACACTGCCCTGCAATCATCCTCACTCCTGACTGTTCTCAACGCCTGGATAATTTAAAATGAGAAACAGTAGGTGGGAGAAAACCCCGATTTGTAGCGAAGTACAGAAAAAAAGAGATAAAAATAGCCGAAGACTTGCTTCATCACTTATTCCCATTAAATTTCCCTTTCTTTTGCTCTTGGCTGATTTGATGGTAATTATTGTTGGCAAGACCCCATAAACTCACTTACCCATATCCTGTGTTACCTCGCGGCTCACCGAAGGGTGAACAAGTAGCCTTGTTGCCAGACAATCCTGGCACAACCGCTGCCACAGGGCCAACAGCAACCAACTATCACTGTCCCCCAAATCCTTATGTCACATATCATTGGCACTGAAAGCAAGCTCTTGTTTGGCTTTGGTTTAGGGAGGCAGGAGAAGTAATGCCCATCCAGTGATGAGGAATGGGACGTGGCATCACCTGGTGCTTAGTTCCCCCTGATTAAACAGCCATTTCAAAGTGGAATGAAGTAAAATCGGCTGGAGGATTCCTCCACGGTGAATGCGCAAATAGGCACATTGGAGCTGTGCTCCATAAACAAGAAAAAGGGGGTGAGGAAAGAGCTCCATATATCTTCCTCCTCATCTCTCGCATCCAGAAAAGGCCATTTACATTTGATGCTGCTTTCTGCCACAGCAAATGTCTGTGAACAGCCAGCTCTACCAACTTCAAGGACCTGCGAGTGGTTTATGATTCCATGAGAAGTGTCACTCTATGACAAATACTACACTGCAAATGTGTGTTATTTGATTTAAGAGTGTTGCTATGCATGTTGTCAGAGTAAATGTTTTACATTTACAGAAGGAACACACCTGGCTAATGTGCTGACGTTATGCACCTTGCAGCATCAGAGGCATTATTTTCTTAACCAAACAATCTGTACCAAAGTCTGTTGAAACAAACCCCTGGAATTTTCCCCTCCTTAATGCACATGTGTTAAAGAACACAGCTTGAAGCAAGGAATAATTTCAATTTCGCACTCTGCCTCACGTGGAGAAGATTGTCCGCTCACCGCATTGTTGGGTCCCGCTGCGTAACCATGGTCCCCCTTCATTGAGGATTATCCCCAGAGAATAATCACAGGACTTCTATTCAGCTCTGCGTGACTATGTGTGTGTGAAGGAACTGGATTTGAATGTGCTGGTCAGTAAAAGTCTGAGTTAAAATAAGTGTACAAGCATATGCAGGAACAGTAGACCCATGTGAACTTCACTGATGCCATACATATAGAGAAAATGGGCTGCACAATCGGAGAGGTTATTTTTAATCGTAGATGAGTAGAGTGGGCTGCGGGGAGCGAAGGAGAGGGAGAAATGCGACAGATGGTTCTAGAAGCCGCCCGTTAGTTAGTTAGCCTGTGTGTGCTTGTGAACTCAGGTTGAGGCTGGACAGATGGGGCGACTGTCGCAAGCGCTTTCTTGGAAATGGGGAAAGGAAAGCTGGTTGGAGGCTTCTGCCAAAGATGTCCTGCTTCTCTGCATTTTAAACACAGATTTAGAAATCATGCAGTGAAAGAGAGACCAGGAGGAGAAAATTATTCTCAGACAATAGATTAAGCTTCATTGTTCTGGCCCAGTGCTCTGTATCTAGCTTTGCTTAGAGCAGGTGTTAGAGGTTAGACAGGTTCCATGTAACGAAGATCACTCTATATACCTGTGAGGGTCATTAATTGAAATATATGGACTAAAAAAGGGCTTCTCAACTGCAAAAATGCAACACAAGCCCATTGGTTGCAACATTTCAGTGTTTCATTTTAAGAACATTTATAACAAAGAACGTTTGTACTGTGATAGATGTAAAATCTGGATCCTAAAGCAAAACTGGTTATGATGGGACATTGTAGCCAACATCCGCAAAGTGCAGATGTTGCAGGTGCCTACAAAAATGTGACAGGGTTTTTTTTTTTTTTTTTAATGTCTGACAGAAGCTCGAGTGAAACAAGAAAAATATCTTAATTTTTCACCACTAATATGTACAGCAGCTCTTTGTGCAATTAATCTTCCATTCGCTTGTTTCAATTAATCATGCTTAATCATCAAGGGTGTTGAATCAGTTCTAATTTAGTCAAGGAGCTTCTCTTGTAGTTGTCAAATGATCAGCTTTGTTGGTATTAGAAAGCTTGTTTTGACCAATGAATTATTGGTAATGTTTCCTTTTACAGTACAGTACTTACAGTGTACTTACATAGAAAGTACTGGCTAATATAAGGTAAGTACATGGAACAGGGGTAGGTTCAGGGTTAGTACTAGTTATTACCCAGTAATTGTAGTTACTAAAATAAGTACATAGTATTTACATGGGTAACTGGATTGTAAAAGGAAGGGTTACCGAATTATTTTGAGTTCATTGTCATTATTTTTCTCAGAAAGAGCCCGTATTTATCCCCCCAAAAAATATATATCAAAAGTGTCAGCTTTTAACTTTACAAGTAACTTTACAAATCAACTGCTAGAACATTAAGAATAAAAATAAAAACCCAGACGAGTTCAAATGAGTGGAGAGGAGAAAAATCAATATGGTAAAGTAATAATATTGCCTTCTATGCAGTTAGAATACAGTGATGCAAAAAAGTTGATTGCATGGGGAATTAAGCTTCACATATCTCCCTCACATTCAGTAGGTTTTTAGTGCACTGTTAATTGGATCTCAAGCTAATTAATCCAAATTACAATTTAATGACAAGCATGTCAGTGAATTCCATGTTTGGGAGAGAAAGTGTGCATTTTAATGTCCCCAAAAGCAATTATTCCTATTCAGCGTACTGTAGAGTCCACGTTTCAAAGAGAATTCACAGAGGTCATCTGCTCTCATCAATGGAGTTAACTATAATTAGAATGAGGCAGATTGAAATGATCCCAAAATTTAGAACATGTGCTCTGTTGATTACACGCACGAGGGGGATTTATAATCAGTAAAACCCACTGGACTGCAGGACTAGATTTTTGAGATGTGCATGTGTCTAATACCTTCTAAGCAAGAGTTTGGGATGGTTTTTGCTCTCCAGGTTCTTGTCAATGAGGTCAGACAGCAGGTGCTTGAGAACGTCGGTTGCATACTCCAGTTTACTTTGCAAAACAGTCATGATCAAGGAGGCGACATTGCCGCGGTCTCGCATGGAGAAGCCTCTCTGAGACTCCAGGGTTCGGATGAAGGACAGCAGGAAAACCTTGTTGTTGATAAGCTGTCCAAACAGTTTTAGGCCTTTCTCCACCTGTTCCTGTCTGTAACCTGGCACCTGCAGGAAAAAAGGGAAAACAACAGTTACAAACAGATGGAAATTCATAGCCTGAATGTGTTTATTCATCAGCATATTTATTGAATGAATGAAATCAAATTAGACACAATTTACTTTGTAAATACACAGTTTTGGAATTATTTTGCATGATTTATCAGTGCATTTTAGTCCTAAGATTTTATTTATTTATTATTTGATGGATAAAATGAAGCCCCGCCCTACACTTTTTCCTCATTGAATGTCCTGTTTCACTCAGAAAAGCATCCAATTATGGCATTATTTCATGTAGTTTTCCCTTCAGCTAAGCAACTTATCATAAATACCTCCATTTTTATTTCTGTGAAGTTTAAGAATGCTCGCTTAAACTTTAGCTTGACTTATTTCCAGCCCTCTCATTTAGGCCAACAGCTTCACTAACACCCACGGGCATTTACACTGAAAAGAACCAAATACTGTAAAAAAAAAAAAAAAAAATAATAATAAAAACACTATGCAGATGATCAGGCTACATTTGCATTTACTGCTCACTGGGTTATAATTAATTAATTGTGCTTTAAGAATACCCGATGACAAACAATTAACCAAGCAGAGACCCTCATTTGATATGATTTGCCTAATCAATAATCATTAAATACCTCAGAATCTCTAGATGGCTCCTGTCATTAGCTGTGATTTTACTATAAACTTCTCCAGAGAGAGGAGACGTTTATTCCAATTAAGTCTTAATTGATATAGCTGATAAGAACCAGAGATCATCTGGCATTAGCAGGTAAAGTATGGCTTGTATGTTGGCTGAAGAAATATATGTGATCCAATTAAAACGGTCCATCACTTTCATAGCAGGGCATAAATTACTTGTAGCTCGGTGTACCATGCATTCGATTTTAATTCTGTTCCCCACACTCGGTTGTGTCACATGTCATTACTGTTATTAACAAAAGAATGACTGTGAATCAGAGAGCAGCTCATTACTTTAAGCAAGAGAAAGAGACTGCATGTAGTTTATAATGAGAGCTGCTGCCTTTTGTTTACTGAGGGTGAACACAAAAAGCATAGTGACAGCTTTAATTCCCAACAACCCCACTGTTGTTGCTGTTGTGCCATTAGTCCTTCAGAAAAAAAAAATAAAATTAAAATAAAAACAAAGAAGAAAAAATATACTTAGCAGCCATTAATGTGACTGTTCCTCACACAGGTACAATGCAGTAATTACATGCATACATGTACCTCTCAGGCCCATTGGATGCAAATTTATTATTTCACAAAACATTTTTGCATCATTAAAATTGTTAGGTTACCTCAAGGTCTCTAAGGACAGGGTGCTCCTCGATGCCAGGGAACAGAACTCGCATGGTGTATGTGCGGTAGTCCAGGAATGGAATACCAGCTCCATCCAGATCGCTGGTCAACTCGTGAATGTCTGTCTGCAGCTCTGCAAAAGCTGCGGAAGACAGATAACATGAAGAACAAATAGGTTGAGGTCACTAATAAAAAAAAAAATTCACCGAAACTTGAAAATGTTCTGTGCGACAATGGCGAGGGCTAAATTAGGGCCAGGTTGGCACTGGTCCACTCAATCAAATGGGACACAAAATATTATTATTTTTTGTTTTTTGTTTTGTGGAAAAGAAAAAAAATACTGCATACATGACAATGTCCGCTCAAATACATAAAACATTAGAACTACCTGCATGTGTAAACATTTAATAAGATCCTAGTAGATAAAGTGCTGATCTTCCAGTTGTGCGCTTCTATTCTAAATGCAAGAGCTGTCAATCTGAGTGATGAATCCAATCCAAGTACACTCCTACTTCAAAAAAAAAAAAAAAAAAAAAAAAAAATAGACCCTGATTGGTCCTTACTCATTGTTTATACACTATACACACACCATACTGGAGATCCATTGACCTTTCCAAAGTTGTCAAAGGACATTAGAAAACACTGCATCGTCGTCATCATTGAGACACCATCATATCTCCGATGTCGTATAGCTTTAGCAAAGCAGCATGTAATGCCCCTGTGATGATTTTCTTAGGTTGTCTTTGGGTGCTACTATGTTCTACTGTGGTTTACTAATGTTTGGTGAAGCTACAAACTAAAGTGCGGCCCGAATTCCTAAGGTATATACTGTTTACATATACTTGGTATTGTCTGGTCTCTACCTGAAATTATGCTTGTTGTATTCTACTAGTTGAGACCCTTCCTACAATATATGACACAAGACTATTAACATATCACATTTTCAAGTAAAGACACATTTATTCTCAATTTAGGCATATATTTTTTGGCTCATATTTTTGACCTTTTCAGACAAAAAGGTCATTTGCATTGCTATTTTTATCTCATCAGAGTAGGCACTGAGGTCCACATTATTTCTCCAAGGTCCACTTTCTGGCCTTGCCACTGCTGTGCGTATGTCTTGGAACTGTATTTTTATTACTAGGTTCTAAGTTCTAACTCACAATCTGAATTGACATCACTTTGTTAATCCACTTCCCCTCAAGACTACTTACCCTCTTTACACTCTAAGGCTACTCTGGACTCCAGGTTGTCCATCTGCATCTGCAGCCGCTTGAGGGTGAGGTCACTCTCACGGGACTTGCGTTTGTAGGCAATGAGGACAATGACAATGAAGAAGATAAGGAGGCCTCCTGCACCTGCAATGCTGATGACGGCAGTGCTGCTGAGAGGGCTGTCAGAAGTGATGTGAACCACACCTGGAGAGAACTCAATGCCACCAACACGAGCCTGAAAAGGAGCACATTTTGCTTAGGTTTTGGTAAAAATCATTACTTTGTGCTGTATTTGAAATCAATACTCTGCAGTATCTTGCTCAATAACCTAATGCTATGATTTGCATCCAATCAAAATACATCTAGGGATGGAGATATTTTATTTTATGTTATTTGTGTTACTGTGTAGTAAGGCTAAAAGCTAACCAGCAGACGGGTACAATGTGTCTGTTCCTTTTGCGAGTTCATGACTGTAAGGGACTTTCTCTTGTACGACTGTCAACAAGTAGTGAAGCAGGCGGCCACCCAGATTTTTTATTAGGTTTTTCAGCTCTAATAAGTCCTACTGGGGATGTATTTTTTTTTATTTATGTAGCCTCTCAGAAAGTAAAATAACAACCTAAAGCATTAGGTCACTGTGAAAAGTGGATATGTGCCCCAATATTGGACCAGAACTTACCAGAACCTTGTGACGGCCAGTCAGATTGGGCGATTCACAGAGCAATTGAGTATCTGATACAGTTAATGTGCAAGGTTTATCTCCAATCAGAACAGTGTAATTGAGCTTCCCATTGCCACCCGGGGCTGGAGGGAGGAAGTTCCTACCCTGAAATTCACATTCACAAACATATGTAGCAACTGCATTGGACAATCGAAAGACAGATAATGCAGAGATTTAGGTTAATACTTGATTTACCTTGAGTATGATGGGAGACCCTGGCTTGAGCTCCTGGACCCCAGACACACTAAGCGGTTCAAACACTGGATTCGGGTAGTAGATGAAGTTGGTGTTGTTGAGGGCCAGCACAGACTGAACATTGTCCAGGATGAAGCCAAACTCATCAGGTCTCTCTGGCAATTCCTTCTGCCTGCTTAGACTGTAGGGAAGCTCTGGGGCCATGCACTGCATAGTGGTGGGACTCAGAACCTGACATATCTGGAAGGGGGACATAGATTTGCTGATCATATTTGCTGTAGGTGTGTGATTCAGAATAAAACAGACACATTTAGATTCAGATTAAGAACAATATTACATTTACATGGCAAACAATAATTCAGACTGTTTTATTTAGTGCACTGTAAAAAAAATATTGATGGTTTAACTTAAAAAAGTAAGTAACCTGGTTGCCTTAAAATTTTAAGTTCATTGAACTGGAAAAAAGTGAGTTAATACAATGAAGGACATTCATTTAACAATCAGAAACTCAAAATGATATGTTATCTGAACTAAATAAATTATTTAAGTATATTTGACAAAAGAAAAAATGTTATGATTACGTCAAATAAAAAGACCAGGATTTGACCTCAACGTCCTACAATGGAGGTTTCTAGCGCTCATTTTTCTCAACAAAGCAGTACTAAATTATTAGCACTTTTAAAATGGTCACACTCTGATTGTGCATGCAGTGCTGGCAACGAACTGCGCTCACCTCTACCTCCTTGAGAGAGATTTGACATTGACATTTCTCCTTGACTCTGTCTTTCATCTCCTTTTTTTCCATTTCTCACATAGATAGACCACATATAACCTGCAGCTAAATGCTGCAATCAAACCATTTAATACTTAATCCCTTACATATTATTTACATGAAGTCAATGTTTCTCAGATTATTTATTTACTTTCCCCCCTTATTTTTTATTAGGCGGTCAGGATTATTAAATGTAAAGTTATGGCATAGGCTACAGTAATTCAAACCTATATGCACATTCCCTTTGAAGTGTATAAATAAATTACCTAACAAGATCCTTGAGTTTTGTGAAACCAACTGCTTTTCAGTTGACTATTAAAACACCCAGACAGCACTCGCCATCAAAAACATCCCTACAGATATCTCTAGTCATTTTAATTGGATTCCTCACAAAGCTGTAGCAGCCAGGAAGGAAAACGAACCTTCACTTCCTCTAACACAAAGACTTCTATAGAAGGTTGTAACGGGTGGAACTGTTCAAGATAAAAGAGATTTCAAGTCACCATTTTTATTTCAATGCACAAAGTCTGGTCAAACTCTTTTCAGACTAGTTATGAGCGATAGCATTACAAACAAGGATACAGGGCACCTTGTTCCCCACAAACAACTTCTTTCAGAGACTGCGAGGCAGGGTATGACACTTTTTTTTCTGCTGTGCTTTGAGGAGCAGTGTGCCAAAGCCTAATCATATCGCAGCCCAGATGCTAAACGCGGCCATGTGTGAGATACGTGCATGAGATAACATTACGGTCTTTTGTCTCTGTAGCCTTTCAATCAGATCTCACTGAGTGCAGCCTCCCATGGCTCTTTGGGTCCATTCTGTAGACGGGGAACATGATACCCTTGTCTATGCATCCACCCTGTGTTATGACATTCTCCTCTTTCCTGCACAAAGGGTACATTGCTGCTACTGCTGCTGGCAGTCTTCCTGTTCTCTGTCTGTTTCTTTGTCTCTCTCTCTATTTCCCTCTTTCATGCAGATACTGTCCTGGATCCAATGGTGTGCAGCCGACACAGGTGATCGGAGCAGGTGGAATAGTCTGCTAATGGTCATTCCAGTTCACTAGCCTCAGGTTAGGTGAAGGCCGAGCGATCGTTTACTGTGTGGAAAACGTTTGCACTTACGTTGACCGTCTCCGAGTTCTTATACTTGGCTCTGATGAGAGGAGTCTGGATGATGTCCAGGTTTGTCCCGGTCACAGTCAATGGTGTGTTGCCACTGGGAAAACACCATTATTTATTAACTTTCACTTTTTGAAGTTTTTAACTTTCCTAAAACTAGTTGGTCAATTTAATCATTTAATAAAATAATATGTAGATACAATTTTAACCATATAATGTCCACAATGATATAAGTCCAAAATGGAAAAAATAATAATAATAATAAATTCTTGATCCTCCTCCCTCATCTTAGGGTCTTGGACAATGTTATGGGCAGTTTTCCCAACGACCCCATCACAAATGGCTTTGTAGTACACACACCTGACAATGCTCCACTCAGGTTCAAGTTTGGTGATTGTGGGATCTTCCACATACTCAAACTTGAGATCTTTGTGAATGTGGGCTTTATCCACGAACACCGATACAGACACATTTCCGTAGCCTTGCATGGAGGCATGAGAACGACACGTTATCCACTGTCCTCCTCTCCTGTATCATCAAACAGAAGAAAAAAAACAATCACCAAGTTTTTCAGATAACTAATGCATGAATATTTAATGTCTCTTATCCATTGTCATCTATTATATGTGTATTGATACCCGTTTAGGAATTTGCTTTTGTATTATTCAATGGCTGTATAGAGTATTCCCATTAAAGAAAAGATTACTAGACCTAATTTAATCTTTCACTCATATGATTAGACACTGTGGCTATCTCAAGCAAGAAGAAAGTGATGGCTATGGATGTTATTGATTAAAAATCAGAAACTCTAAAGCTGTTGAGATCAGTATTGACTTTCTCTTAGAGGCTTTGAGTGATCTGCAAACTAACCAAAAAAATGATACCACCTCAACAGGGCATTGCACTGTACTTTTCCATTCAACCCTACCTTTGATAGGTACACTTCTGGTCTTTGAACATGATTGACACATTGCTGCCCGCGTCCAAGTTGCTGCCGGTGATGTTGACGATGGTGCCCCCAGATACTGGCCCTCGACTCGGCTTCAGACTCAACAGTCTAGGGATCTGTAGAAATCAAGATCAAAACAACCAATAGGAATTATTTACAAGCTTACAAATCACACCGCAGAGGTAAGGCGGCAAACCCTCATGTTTTTCAATCATCTGTATCTCTTTTCCAATCTGATTATCACCTCCTTTTTCTCAGAACACCAATTGCCCTCCTCACCCAAGAATCACATAATCCAATTACTACATATGAATGAGACATAAAAGCCATTAATGTTTGCATAAAACTGATAAATGCTATAAATGGCTCCATAACAAGAAAAATGACACTGCAGCTCAATTCATTTGGATGGCTGGATCACAATATGGTAATGGATGTTATATCAGCATGTGCACTGGGAGTGCTAGAAGGAAAAGTGTAGCATGGATATAAAAATGAGTATGGTCAGTGTTGTGCAAGATCCTTTCCTTCACAGAATCATATTGAAAGATATTTTAATTGTTCTGAAATCCTACAAAATTTCTTTATCATGTATGTGGTCTCAACCATTGAATTATGTTCAAAGCAGCAATAAATGGTTTTCTCAATTGGTAAGCATGGCATAATGATAAATGATTTACCTGCTTATGGGTTTAGGTGCTGCACCATATTTTCTTCAAATTAATAATAATAAAAACAAGCATATATTTGCGTTATTCATCAATTGTTTTAATAATTCAAGATCCAAAAGGAATGTAAAACTCACAAAGTAACGCCTGTGCAAAGAGGGGCATGATCCTGTGGGAGGAAAATCTTGCACAACAGCAGTAATAAATTGCAAGTTTTATGGCTAGCCTCTCCGGATGTTGACCAAACATTTGGTGGGGTCAAGTGGTCGGTGATATGACTAAGTACATCAGCAGGGCTACAAGGCCTTAGTGTTCACTCTTTATTAGAGACACAACTCAAATCCAAGCACTTTCAACCCTGAACTGGCAAAGACTTTTAATTATACAGACATGATTAAGATCATGGCAGATGGACCAGCAGTTCATTGAGGGTTATTTGCTGAGGTACTCACCACAAAGTAGTAGTACTTAGACGACTTGGCCATGAACTCGGGACGACACTCTCCGACGCACACTTGGACGTTTCCAGCAAACTGGCTTCTTTCCGCTTTTCCCATTTCACACACAATCCTGTAAAACACACACATACACAATAAATCTAGCAGAACAGTTACACAATAACAAAAAAAAGTTTATGAAACATTAAATGAGGCATTTTAAAAATGTATCTCCCTGCCATAATAATACATGCAGGAGATAAACGGTTAATATGAATGAGTTATTCTGCCGCCTCATTCCATGGCAGGTGTCAAATTTGCTCACCACGCTAAGAGGCTTACCACGGCGTACATATAATAATAACAATAAGCTTGTGCTGGCCCAACTTGCAGCAAAGAAACGTAGAATGAAAGAGGTTTTTTTCACGTCAGGACAATTATACGGAAGAAGTTTTCATGCTGTCAGCAGGGCTTTCTCGAATTCTAGCCAAACACATAATTATTTTTTGCTGTCCTGACCAGAGATTAAAAATTTCTTCAAAGCTTTCTCTGTGTTTACTGCTAGTTCACATCAGCCACTTTTAAAAGACGCTGGGTACTTAACAACTATTAGCAGGCATGCATTACACAAACTCATCTGCAAAAAAACAACCGTTTGAAGCGATTCAAGCGATTCAATGCCATCATTTAGTCCAGTTAGTCATTAGATCCAGGTCATTATGACAAAATTACAAAGAAGTGTCAGATCTAGCCTAGTACTACAGGAAACAGGAAAAGTGGTACAACACTTACTGTTCTGCTGGGATATATCCCTCGGGTACTGGTGTACACTCCACATCTGCAACCTTCACGTAATCCTTAATCTCACTGAACTCCAATCCCAGGTTCTCACCACGGATAGTCACCAGCGTTCCTCCCTCACGGGGTCCTCGAAGCGGGGTGATCTGTAGACGAGACGCAGGGAAGCGTTACGTGCAATCATTCCCATAAGGTAAGAAACAACATGGCGGGCTCTCACAGCCCCCCTAGCATCTCCATCATTGGTACAAACCAACAGGAAGTGGAGAATGACTCAGCAACCGATTCCTTCATGCACCTGCAGGAGTCAGTGATTGTGAGACGGTGTGAGGGACGAGAAACAGCGAGAATAGCTGTGAGTGATTTGGTTCAGTGGGATAATTGGGCCACTCTCTGTCAGAGCGTCAAAGCCTGCGTGCTTACGGTGAATAATGATCAGCCGCACAGCCAGCTGAGCCAGCCGAGTCCTGCCTATAGCAAAAACAAAGCCATGCTAATTTATGAACACAGAGTCGGCGGCTGGGAAAAAAATATGCCGACACCAGCATGTGAAATCATACGCTGCTAAGATTGGAATATAAACACAGGCGTGCACGAGGATGCTTATTTTCCTCTGTGCATGTCAGATGATGAAACACCTTTTATTCTTTGCTCCTCGGGATGCAAAGCAGTACTGCATCCGGCTGATTAGAGTATCTAATCTTATCCGATTACTAACATATCTGTTAGTAGTATCTCTCGAATCGTCATGCTTTCACTGGTATCATACCATTAACACAAGACACACTTGGCAGGGATTCATTAAACACTGTTAAAGAATACATTTATGGTGCATTAAAATGTAACGACTAAAAAGGATCACCCTTAATAACTTAATTGGCAATTCATGTGGCATAAAACATATCTTGTGCTGTGAAGACAGAGTTAACCCTGCTCTGTAAGGTTATAATTAAGCACTGTAAGAAATATCCATATGGCCATAGCAGAACCAAGTTGAGTATGCGATTCGTGAATGCAAGATTTAGTAGCACAATTCATTTTTAGCATGTAAAACTCAAAACGTAACACTAACACTTAACATATTACATGTAACTGCAAAAAGTAAATAAGTAGCATTTGATGACCTCTGACAACACAAACCTGCCAAAATTGAGAGGAGATGGACAGAAAGAGAAGAAAAGCTACAGTAGCATGCAATTCATTCCCACAGTGCATTTCTGTGAATACTTTTGTGAATAATATAGGTCACTGTTTAGCCAAAATCACACAAGAAGAACATCTCTTTTAATGAGTGTCTATCCATCAACACTATAAAAAGAGCCTATCAAACATATTCTGACAGTCTTGAACCACGTGTCTAAGGTCGGGCCTCATAAGTGTATTGACAGCTGGGCTATTAGGCCAAATGTAGGACACCCATTCTTCATCTTGGCAAAACGAGGGGCTGTCGGATCCCAAAGGGGAATATAGACATGTTAACATCTTGGCTCTATCATTATTTCCTGCCAGATAATGATCCAACTTTAGGTTAGAGATCTCATTAGCAGCACGGTAAGAGGTAATTTCACTTTAACCCATCACATGTACTGATCTTAGCAGAGAGAGGTTCAAGTTTTTCCACAGGTTCTTTATTGGCTTCAGAGCACTGTGGTAATATCGATATCCAAATGGCTCTGACTGATTTTAAATATGCCAGTGTAATATGAACAACCCTATCTAGACAAAAAAATGAAATTGAAGTATTTTATAGTTCTGTCATAACTTATCTCTCCAGTAATCCAGTTTAATCAGTCTTCCTCTTTTATGATATCATATGATATCAATGTCTTTACAATACCCTTAGGGCCTTATAGCTTCATGCGACCGGTTTGAGTTACAATATACCGAACGATTTTTTAAAATGAAATAACAGACCCACTTAGTTGGTTTACTGGAAAGTCACTGTAAAATTGCAACCTTCTGCTGAGAGAATGAAGCAGGGGTGTAAATGAATATGAAAGGGAGAGAGAAACAGTAGTCTCTTTTCATTAGGAGATGGGGAGCTGATTAGATTTGTGACTTTGACAAGCTAATTGACGGTTGTTGGAGGAAAAACACTTAATCACCATCCACTTCAATGTCAGAGAAAGATTCCTCATCTACAATGTCACAGTAATAGAGTGCATCAGAATACATTACGACCTGTGAGCCGATCAATTGAAAGAAAGACGCAGAGAGTGATAATCAGAGAAAGTGAGAGTATTTATGAGGCATGAGGAGAGCTCCGATCTACAGATCGGGAAAAAAAAGAGGAGCTCAGTCCAGGACTTCCCTTTATACTACTTTGCTTGTCTTCCATTTCTGTCTTTCAATGTGTTAAATGGCTATTAGAACCGCAGCTATGATCAAACGAGCACTGATGATGTTAAGGGACAGTATAGTGACCAACTTTAAATGGATTGTACATTTGTAAAACAAAATCTAGGTACATCCGCAGAGTGATTTTATTAGTGCTCAAAGTATTACACTTTAGTCCATAACTTGCTGTTTGTACTACCGACAATGATAATTGTGCAGCTTGTTTTGAGGATTTAACTTTTCTAAGAGATTGGACACAAGATTTTTGTCTGACGGATGATACATTATTGTATAGACAAAACATCAGAGAGACTAGAAAATACCCATTAGCAACTAGACAGCAATGCCTTGCCTTGACAACCACCAAAATCACCCTATAGCATCATGGCGGCAACTTTCACTGGAGCAAGTTCCACAAATATAGTAATTTATGTCTAGTTTCTTCGAAATATTTTGAGCAGTGATCTCTTTGGCTCAAACTGGCTACAGACAGAACAGAAGATGATGATGAGTTTGGCATTTTGCTATATATAATTAGGCCATTCACATCCACTACATTCAATACTTCTATAATTTTCTGTGAACGAACGGTTCCATGTGCCATCAGGTTTCTGCGTTTGATTAATAAGCTTCAGGCACATCTGCTGTCCGTCATTCAGAGCCTGTGGCAAACAAGTAGCATTTCCCTTTCTGCTATGTTCATCAATCATTTTGATGGGGGGGTGCTACAGATGGGTTTGGTGGTGCAGAGGCTTCTATGTTCCTCCTTTCCTCCATCCATCCTTTCACTCTCAGTTTTCCGCCCAAGGTCGCACTTCCATCATATCTCTTTCAGCAATGCACCCATCTGTTCATCCTTCACCTTTTCTTTCCCTTAATATCAACGGTTCATCTCCACAATGATGGTTAACCATAAAACATGCATATGTCAGTGAGTACAGTTGAGATATTTATTTATGTTACAATGATTTTATTGTACCTGTGGAATGTGATATCTCCATTGAGAATCTTTTCACTTCTAAACCAGTCATAAAAGGCCTGGCTGTGGGAGTGACCTATATATACTGTATAGAGTGGTGTCCAAAGGTCTGAGACCAAATTGAAAATGATTCGTAACCATGGTAATTTTACATTTAAATTTTCATAATTTGTAATAATGCTATAAAAATAAACATCTCAGGTAGTGACCTCAGACTTTTGGAAGCCACTTTGTGTTACAGTATGCTTTCATATGTACTGGTGCACCATAGTTTTACCTTTGTGATTTTGGGGTGCGTGCACTTGCTATTGATGCCATTGTGCTCGAGCCACATGCTCTGCGGGTGAGGACAGTGCTGTTTCAGAGAGCAACGGTTCTCTCCCTTACACCACACACAGCCAAACAGAGGGTCCGCCTTCAGACACAGTCCACAGCTCTCCCGACGTGCGTCACACTTGTACAGGTGCACTGGAGATACAGGAAGGGCAAAGGTCAAGTCATGTTGGGAAACCCATGGGACACTGATCAAAGCAATTTGCAGCAATGGCCAAAAATATTTCTAAAAGAATGGTTTAACTATAGAAAAGATAACATATTCCCCTATTTTCTTGCTTCATCTCAGCTCTAAAGATAATTGCTCCTCTTCTCTGCTCTCTGGTACAGTGATATTATGTTTCATCTCCATGGCAACCAGACAGGCATTTTTAATTGCTATTAGATGCTTGTATGATCCGTCCATCAATTGCTGCCCCCGGAGTGGCTCCCCCTCAGCGGGAAGCAAGGGAGGAATCTTACATACTTTACTTCCCCTCTTAAATTAGCCTAACCTTCACACAGACACACACAGCACTTTAATAACACACTCACATGCATTCGTGCTATGTTCATTGATTTGACTTAAAGCTGGGGGCATGTTTAACTTTAATCCAAATCCATTTCATATCAATGAAAATGTTTTTAGAACTTCTAGTCTTGGCATTGGGCTCAAACTGTCTCTGCAATAAGTCTGAATTTCCTTTAATGGTCAGAGCATCTTTTTAAGTGCAAAAAATCATTTTCTTAATCAGTATGTTTGTCTTGTTTTCCAGTAAAAACAGCTAAACATCCACTTGAGAAAAAATCATGATTCAGTTTCTTTTTCTTACACCATTAGCAAATTGCCTTTGAGCAAACATCGGAGCAAAAAAGATTGAATATTATATATAATGATAATATAATATGCAGTACTACATATACAGTGATGTAAATAAGTTTGGACACCCATGCTAAAGTTGCCTAAAAAGAAGAATAAAAAATCATCTTTTGGAAATTGATCTTAATGCCTTAATTAAAAAAAAAATGAAGACAAATCCAATCTTTAAGGACACCAATTTTCTTTTTGTATGAATAATGTATCATAAATAAATAACTGTTCTTCCTTAAAATACAGGGTGCATAAGTCAGTTATGAAATAAGTTATGAAATAACTGGCTTTTAAAAATAAAAATCTGCCTGACTCTATGTGAATTCAACATAGGGGTGTCCTGACATAAGCGCAATGTATTTTAAGGAAGAACATTTATTTATTTATGATACATTATTCATTCACAAAGACAATTGGTGTCCTTAAAGGTTGGATTTTTCCTCATTTTTTTAATGAAGTCATTAAGATCGATTTCCAAAAGATTATTTTTTATTCTTCTTTCTAGGCAACTTTAGCATGGGTGTCCATACTTATTTACATCACTGTATTATTTAAATATATTATAAACACAATTAAGATATACATTCCCCTAAAGGATTATTAGAAACACCATACTAATACTGTGTTTGACCCCCTTTCGCCTTCAGAACTGCTTTAATTCTACGTGGCATTGATTCAACAAGGTGGTGAAAGGATTCTTTAGAAATGTTGGCCCATATTGATAGGATAGCATCTGGCAGTTTATGGAGATTTGTGGGATGCATATCCAGGGCACGAAGCTCCCGTTCCACCACATCCCAAAGCATCTGGTGACTGTGGGGGCCATTTTAGTACAGTGAACTCATTGTCATGTTCAAGAAACCAATTTGAAATGATTCAAGCTTTGTGACATGGTGCATTATCCTGCTGGAAGTAGCCATCAGAGGATGGGTACATGGTGGCCATAAAGGGATGAACATGGTCAGAAACAATGCTCAGGTAGGCTGTGGCATTTAAATGATACCCAATTGGCACTAAGTGGCCTAAACGTTAAAGGGTACCATAAAACGTCGGATGTTGACGTATGGTCAAAAGCGTCAGTTAGATGACTTCTTGGGATGACAATGGGCTGGTTTCCACCAAATTCTGACTCTACCATCAACAGAAATCGAGACTCATCAGACCAGGCAACATTTTTCCATTCCAACTGTCCAATTTTGGTGAGCTCTTGCAAACTGTAGCCTCTTTTTCCTATTTGTAGTGGAGGTGAGTGGTACCCGGTGGGGTCTTCTGCTGTTGTAGCCCATCCTCCTCAAGGTTGTGCGTGTTGTGCCTTCACAAATGCTTTGCTGCATACCTCGGTTGTAACGAGTGATCATTACAGTCAAAGTTGCTCTTCTATCCGCTTGAATCAGTCGGCCCATTCTCCTCTGACCTCTAGCATCAACAAAACATTTTTGCCCACAGGACTGCCGCATACTGGATGTTTTTCCCCTTTCACACCATTCTTTGTAAACCCTAGAAAGGGTTGTGCGTGAAAATCCCAGTAACTGAGCAGATTGTGAAATACTCAGACCTGCCCGTCTGGCACCAACAACCATAGCACGCTCAAAATTGCTTAAATCACCTTACTTTCCCATTCTGACATTCAGTTTGGAGTTCAGGAGATTGTCTTGACCAGGACCACAACCGTAAATGCATTGAAGCAACTGCCATATGAACCGAAATTGAACCGGCGTTCCTAATAATCCTTTAAGTGAGTGTATATAATTATATCAAATTATGATCAGACAAAAAATATTGATTATGAACAAATGGTTTTGGCATAGTTAAGACATCAGAAGCTGTGGAAGGGTTTACTGTATATTGGATTTCAGTTTGTACTGGGTTGAGTTTAAATACATTATATTCGGTCATATCCGTCATTATGTCTCTTTAGAAGGTGTTTGTTGGCTACAGGCCTCTGACTGGCCTTTCTAACAGGTTCATTTGAACACTTAAATACTATGGTAGATCTAACGAGGTGCAAAGGTATACACACAGGGAGAAGATGAAAGGTGCAAGCATGAAGAGAAGAGAGAGAAATAAAGAGATGATGAAGAAGTTAAGCAGAAAACGAGCCTATCTGCAGTCAACTCCACCAGGATGTAAGGGGATGGATGCTGCAAGTCTGTTGCCATGGAGACTGAATCCAGGGGTACTAGCAGGGCTGCTGGGTCAGAGACCTCACCTTTGTTTTGGGCCGGGTTGTCAATGCTGAAATCTCCGTTCCAGATGACCATCAGATCAACAGGGAGGCTGCTCATCTCCATCCCATCGTACAAGTACTTTAGCCGTGGCAACGAGAGAGAGAGAGAGAGAGAGAGAGAGAGAGAGAGAGAGAGAGAGAGAGAGAGAGAGAGAGAGAGAGAGAGAGAGAGAGAGAGAGAGAGAGAGAGAGAGGCACAAATTTACTAGTTTTTTTCACTGGAAGAATGCTTTTATCATTCTTGGCAGGTTCATCCTCGGGTAAGTCATCACAGCACACAGTGGAGAGGACTCCAAAATCCCTACACTGCTGATGCTGGGAGAACAAGCAAACATGCACTAAATATTCAGGGCAGAATGCACTTGTGACTAAAATAAGCCGCTCTTACACAATTTCCAAACAACCAGTCCCTTTTATCATGTCTATGACTTTTTGTGTTGCTTAAAATTCTGCGCCTTGTTTCTAAGAGTACCCTTGTGTCCACAGACAAATTCGCTGAAACGTTTTCTTAACACACTTAATACACACACACACACATACACACACACAAACACACAGTCTTACCGATGTGTTCTGACACTGTACACTGGAGCTGTTGAAGCGGAGGGCAGGAACTCTCTGCTCCACACCCTGTATGGTGAGCACACACTCGTACCCCCGCTGGCCCGACTGTGGCTGGGGGAGGTTCTTGGCCCGAAGGGTGATGGGTTTCACTACATTCACTGGAACAAGGATACGATCTGCTGGAAGGAGCTGAGGACATTCCTGCATGAGAAGAACAAACTGCAAGGTCACAAATTGTAAGTATCAAAAGATACAAGGAAATCCCTTAAAATATGTCAGAGTGTCCCTGGTGGTTCGTTTAGGTTGAGCCTAATAAAACCTTAAAATAGGTGTGGGCCTGTTCTTAGTATCAAAAAAATCTTTCTTGACTGCTCACTGGGCTGAAAGGTAGGGCCAATAACGATGGTCTGAAGCTTATTAGCATGGCTGAATTGCTCTGGGGCACAGTTTAAAAAGTCATTATAGATAATTTGACAGCCTATCTATAAAACGAAAATAAAAGTGAGTGCTGTTAATTCAAGCAGACAAAAAGATGAAATTTAAAAGGGAGAAAGAGGATAAAGAACTTTTCAGTGTATTGTTTTCTTTCTAAGTCCCTAACTACACTCTAAATGACTGATGTAATGTTTCTTTCAGATACTATGGAAGAAACCAACGAGGTGGCGCAGAGTAGTATTTATGCAGTTGAGGAAGTGCTCAGGCGGCTTTTGTAAGATGAATACAAACTGAGGTGCTATCTGAACCAAAGCGGCTACAGAATGCAGATTGAATACTGAGTGTGAATTTATAGATGTGGCCCTGTCCGACTGCAGCGAGGTAATATTGTGTATAGGCATGAGGTTGGGCCTTAAACCCCTTTTCAGTTTGACCTTCATTCAGGATATTTACAGAACAGGAGACACTCAGTGTTTCAGTTTACTGCACACAAGCAAGGGAGAAATTTAGACACTTGAAACAAAATGAACCTTTGGTCTAATAACACATTGCTACCTAGTCAATTGTTCTCTGAGATCTGTTTTCATGATAACAGAATATAAAGAGTTTTATCTCTAAAAACGGTTTAGCTCATAACGCTAGTATATAGAGCATCCAGCAATGAAAAATAAAACAAATCGCTATGTAATACCACTAACAAGGCTCAAAATAGCCCCACACTAACACAGCAGCATAATGGGGGTCCATACATGCAAACTGAAGCATTGGGAACGTTGTAAGTGAACAGACAATTTATTAAGAAGATATTTTATTAAAGACAGTCCACTTCGCGTATACAGGCAGGAGCCATCTTTGAAAAACAGTCTCGACCAGTCGAACCATGAACGCCGTGCCAACTGTGACTTGTAATCTCAGACGGTCCGTTGTTTTCGGAAGAAAGCACTGAGCACATAAGAGAAGCCCTGAACGCAAAAGAGAAAATAAGAAAATAATAAATAAATAAAAAGAATTTAAAAAAGAGACTTCCAAAAGATACACACTAAAGAGATGGCGGATTAAACTAGTGGTGTACCTGCGGACATTGTGAAGCTATGGACACTGAACAGGAGTGATTGTGTTGCACAGAACGGGACCTGTTGAGTCGCGACACCCAAGAGAAGCGTCTTGTACAGTCTGAAGATTCCCCTGCTCTGATAAACAAGGCTGTACTTGCAACTTTTTTCCATGTACTGAAAATAAACTGGTGGCGGCGACCTCTTTGGTACCAATGTGTCGTGCCGGATTTTGTGCCGGAGTTGTCCTATAACTTAACATGCCAAATAAACAAATACACCACCCACATGCACAATTACAGTCTTAAATAAAACATCAAAGACACTCCCTCCACACTGACCATCATATCTCCACCCACACAGGCTCCAGATATTAAAGTCATCAGTAAAAGACGAGAGTAGTGCAGCCCTACACTGACCCAGCCAATTCAGCCAATGTTTTGGTCTCTAAATCCTCATTTAGAGCCCCTGCACCTTGATGATAGCTACACAGCCCCATGGTCTACAAAGGCCTTTCTAAGTCCTTTCCCAGACCACCCTCCAAGGATTTATCTCCCTATTACACTGATATAATGTGAACATGTTTATTGGCAGCAGTCTCAGTCATAAATAAGGCATGACAAGGGAAAACCGCCCACTAAAACACCAATATCTTTGTCCATCCACACCCAAGTCTCTTCAGCCTGCCCTTTCTTCTTTGGGGAAGGTGTCTGGCCAGCCCCCCCCCCCCCCCCCCCCCCCCTCTCTCCACGCCTCTTATTGACGGATGAGCAGGGCTCTGCTGGCAGCTTTATGCGGAGGGAGATTGACTCCAAGCATAACAACAGTATAATTGAAGGCTGGGAGGCACTAATATGGAGTCTTCAGAGACACTGAAGACTAGGGCTGTTTTTGTCAGGCCAGGTTATTGAGTATTTACAAGGAGGCCGAGAAGAAAGGACAGAGATGTATACAATGAGAGAGAAAAAAACGGGACGGGAACAATTGAAACACACTCTATTGCTGATTTCTAAACATAAGACCTTTCCTAACCTAAACCTAACCTTTCTGAACGATTTCGCATGAATGTCGGCAAGATTTTTTGATGGGTTATGCCAAGTCGCCCATATTGACCCAACAACATCATGGTCAAAGCCTTTACACCACTTTACCCCATCGGCAACAAACTAGATCTTGTGGTATTGCTGCTTTGAACTTAACTGAAGCAAATCAAAAAAGTGGCCACACTTCCTGTCTTGAGGCTCAGAAAGAGAGCCAGTGTCTGTTGAGTCCATGAAGAAAATGATTCCTATAGCCTCGAGCCAGATATGAGCTAAAGAGTCTTACTGGAAGAGATGTTAACTAAAATAATGCAGAGACGGTAATTCAAAATGCATTCATGTGACAAATGACTTGACATTGCGGTTTCCTTCCTTGTCCGTGACGCGTGTCAAATCTGACAAGACGTGCCCGAGGCGGATCATTTGAGGTGGGAAAACAAAGCAGGGTTTGATTAAAAAAAAATGGAAATTATCATTATAAATAGGCATTTTACAGATAAAAAAAGGCTCTTGAGAGTGTTTACAGTCTTGGTCTGAGCAAGAGAGGCCCGAGGGTGAGTTGAAGCATAATGATGTGTTTGTCAAAGGGACGTGGAGTGAGGCAGACAGCAATTGGGCTCTCAATTGTTTACTACCTGGGGGAGGGGGTTGCATTCAACTGACTGCAGCTGAATCTCCAACGTCTCAGAACAGGACTGATATAATTAGACACTGAGGAAAGAGATACTGTAGGTGGGGAAAAGATTTAAGTTCAGTGCGTGCACTTCGGTTAGAGATGCGCCGAGACAAAGATAGTCATTGAGTGCGAGCGGGAAGGAAGACGCCCTGGCACAGAGAACAGAGGGTAGCGAGCTGGCATGGAGTGATAGATCCATAATTAGAGCTGTTTGAGTATCTATGCATAATGGCAGCGTTCAGTCGGGTAGAAGATGAAACGCCTAATTCTCTCCACAGCTCTCGTGGTGTTAGCTGGATGATTACCGAGGCTTCCCTGCACTCCTTGTGCTTTAACGTACCTCCTTACCGCCAAAGGCAAAAACCCTCCTCTCTCGTTCCTTGCCCCATTTCACTTCCTGCGGCATCACACATGCTCTCATCCTCTCACACCTCTGACATTTCCTTTCTTTCATCAGTTTGTTTTCACTCTCACTCCCCTCACGAGATGGTATTTTCTTTATCTTCCACCTCGATCTAAATGATTTTTTACCTCAAAGTTTCTCCCCCCGAGGAAGGCAAAGGAGAGAGGCCATCTCATGGTTCTGATCTCAGACCCAAATCCTTCTCTTTACAATCTGCAGCTCGGATGTACAAAGCCGCCAATTGTGCCTGTCAATTAACATCTTAAGATGGTAGAGAGTTCACTGTATCGATCAGTTCCTGTTTCCCACACCTCTCCTTTTCTTTCTAATGCCTCTTCTACAATATTGTTCCAAAATTTAATGAGCTACCACACTTTTTCCTGTCTTTATGCAGCTTCCTTCTAAGGCAGCATATTAACAGTCATGGAAACTCAAAAGACTGATTTGGATTACTTTACATGGACGACAAGTCAATGACATAAATAGTTATCCTCATGCCAAGTGCGTGGACGACTCCACTCACAATTGATTTCAATACACATAAAGTGAACAAGGTACTTTGTGTTAAATGGTTAAATTTCAATCATTGAAAACATTTTACTTTACATTTACATTTATATTTGTGTACAAAACTAATTGCATGTATTTAAGCTTGATTTTAAAGGTTTATATGTTAATGGGAATTGGTCTAGGGCCAAGCTTTTGACGTTTAGTGTATCTATTATTCAAAATCACACCACAATTTCACATTACCTGTCAGTAAGGCATGCTATAAACAGGCACTTTGCAATTTCTAAAAAGAGGTAAAAAGCCAAGCAGAAGTTGGAAGTTGTTTTCTAAAGTGCAGTGGACGTCTGGGTTAGGACGGCATGCATTTAGTCATGCATCATTATGCCAGTAGCCAAGAATGAGACATGGGGGATTGACACAGCCAGCAACTGACAGGATTTAGTACACACACTCTAGCCAGAGAGTAAATCAAGACTTGTATAGGACAGTTGGAAAACAATATGGACAAACAAAAGCATTATTATTCCATAATTACAAGGAAATATGTCAAGACTTGTATGATTACAATCAACCACTGAGTTAATCCACTGACAGAACTTACCTCAAAGCATCTGACACACTTTACCCCACAGTTACTATTTTGAAAAAAACGCCTCATTTAATAATTATTGGCAAATCTATAACCCCCTCCCCTTCAAAAATAAGAACAAAAAAGTGGCAATTTATTATGCTATTATTAAAATATCATGCTATCTGAACCATCAAGTGATCTACTGTATGTTGACAAAAGACAAAATGTGGTAAAAAATCATGAAAGTTTTTTTTTTTTTTTTACAGTGAATGCTAAATACTTTTCAAACGTGCATCTCTCTGAGTATTATGCCACGTTCCCCTACTTTATGTAACAGGATAACATTAATACATTCTGGATATGAGAAACTAACTGAGAAGTGAAAATTGCATCAAATAATAATTTCCTTTGCTGCTGTTGTTAAATGTGTCACACAAATTGAAATATGATACTGAAACAAAGCATACAGCTGAAGAAGACCCGTCAGATATTTAAATGTGAGAGACTGTGAATCGCAGACACAATGTTGGTAAATCTTGCCAGAGACGACATTCGGATGCTGTGACACGTTCTATTTATGAATGTGGACTGCTCTCCTGTGCTCACAGGCACATAATGAAAGGCTCAGACTACAGGGGGGCTTTCTCACTTCCATCATCCATTGAAAGGCAACTCTGGATTATTCAGATCACTCTCAGCAATCCCTTAATTGGTTTAAAACACAGAAATTCATCTATAGAAGTTCAATGCAAAAGGTCATCTAATTTCTCCAAGCAAAGTTGACTCGTCAGCGTCTGCTCGGAGGATTTGCACGGTAAACATCCCCAGTCATTAATTCTAAACCACCCGGAGTTTGGAAGCGGATCTGAGACCTCCGGTACGAGGGGTTAATGAAATCCAAATTAAACTCATTAACTGGACAAAACACCTGCCTTAAAACAAAAATCAAACAAAAACATCCAGTGGAAATGTCATTAACATGTGCTAATATTCAGTTCCTGCTTTGTGTGCAAGTCGCTCAACACACAATAGGGAATCCTAATATTAAACTGGTCAATATTGACAGCGTGTCCATTTGATAATTGGAACGCCAAAAGCTGGCAGCCAGAGAAACGCTTTGTTACGAGATTTTAATGAATGCTAAATGATGAGGATACACATTTGTGTGTCTAAAACACATAGCCTCAGGGGGTGGGTGTCCTCATAATTCATTACGCATTTCAAAGCCAAGCAAACACGCACGATGTACATAATTGCATGTTCATGCTAGCTGCAGACTTTTCTTCAGTAGCATGACGCAAATAAAATAAACACATTGTGATCTGTGCCATGTAGACCCTCAGGGAGGGATTAAAGGGCGCACAAGTGAAACAAACTCGACGGCTCGACGCCTCCTTGGCATCTCTCTGAGTGCCGAGCCCCAACAGCAGCTTTTAATTTATCTGATGGGCCTGCGGTGGCCTAAAAGCATGAGGGTAGTGCCAATTTTATTGATAATTTACATGGAAAAAGATGTTGGTGGGAATCCAGTTATTAATATGAGAGATTTAATGAGAATTAAACCAAAAGCCAGCAGACGTGTAAGAAGTGGCTCAACGTGATGGGGTGAGGCTGGGTAAGCGCTCACAATCGGGACAGGACCTGAACTGCACCTCTGCGCCAATTAACTCATTTAGGTGTAATTGAGAATGATGCTGGCCAATTACAAATCCTGGTGTGTGACCAATCACAAGTAACTCACCTCTGGCTGTTTGACACGGCCCTCCTGGAAGGAGCAGCTGCTCGGGTCATGGGTGCATGTGTGACGGTATTTGCACCAGTGGCACTGGTATGGGCTTCCGACACAGGACAAACACCTGAGACAAAGAGAGGGTGCAGATTTAGATTTAGGTTAGTTCAAGTATTCATGAAAATAGATGGAATGTTACTGTACACTACTGCACAACATCAGTTGTAAATACAAAAGATACTCACGACTTGTGAACACTGCAGTTGTAGAAGACAAAGCTAGTGTTGGCAAAAGCTAGTCCTGTCTCTTTTGATTTGAGGTAGAGCTGGACAATCTGATGGTCACCTAAGAGGCAGGAGGAAAACATTCAAAGTGTTGACATAGAAAGTAGATTGTTCGAAAAGATCAGTGACAATGCACTACAATGTTATTTAGACACTAAAAAGTATAGTAAGTCAAATTAATTTCAAATTCATATTGGGATTAATTTACCCAATATTTGAGTAAAGTCTGTATACAGTATATACAATGATAATTAACTCATTTTATGAAGAATGGTAGTGCAACACGCAATATACACAAAATAGCCACTTGGCAATTGGTAAAGTCATCATGACATTGCAGCAGCCATTAGAAGATCCGGTTCCCATAGAAACAGTCAGTGTCCTGAAACGTGCACACTTGGGACTCCACATGCGCATTGGCTGGACCAACCTGAAATAACGCTATTTGAGCATAACAAACTACATTTATGGGTAGGGTCATATCAGCAGTTTTTGAGATTTAGGCATTTCCCCATTCAAGTATTCCCCATTCAACATTACAAATATAAGCGACTTTCCAAAAGGGACTTTGAATCTGTTTCGTATTTTAATTCATAGATTATCACGCTGTTAGCATAGCAACATGCTAATTTAAAACACTAAGTTAAATATAAACTAGCAATTATCTCATTCATACATCAATGACACCAAGCTGTCTTAATTAGGTTATATACTAAGTAGTTATATAGTTTGTGGATAATAGAGTAGCGTTTTGAACCTAATGACTAAGGTGACTCTGCCAAAAATGAGCTAAATCCCTCCCCATGAAAAAATCCCTGAACAAGAGAAGAGACACAGAGTGAGAGAAAGAAACCTGTACGAGTTAATGGAAATGTGGCACAAAAGTGTCCATCTTCAGAGTGTTTTTGTCTGAGCTAATGAAGAAGCTCATGTTTAATTCAACATTCCAGACACGACATCTCCCCTCTCAAAGGAAGATCATACTTTCCCCCCATCTATTCCAGGCTCTCCTTTTCTCACATATTTCTCTTTAACCTCTTTCTTGTTCTCCTAATGCACTCCCCTTTCCTGTCGTGCGATGTTTCTTCAACAAAGAGCGAATCATTCATCAATCACTGTAAAGTGTACCTGACAATGAATCTGTCCTAATTAGCTCACCTAAATGTTACCTTGATGGCTGGTATCTCCAGTGTGTGTGTGTGTGCGCGTGTGTGCAGGCCCCCTGCCACCCGCTGCAGACTATGTCCGCCTTTAATGAGTCACTCAGGACATACTCGGTTACCATGACACTAAGAAATGAAAGGAAACTGAGGAATATGGGAGAGAGCACGAATAAATGACCTATAACTGCAGGGGTATATGTGTGTGCATACAAAATCCATTCAAATGATCTTGATTCACAACTTTAACGTTATGACGCATCCCAGTTTTACGGGTTAAATACTGTGTGTGCATGATAGCGATGGTGTATGTATCCAGTAGTGTGTGAATGTGTAGAAGTGTGCACCCTCAGGTGTGTAATAGTGTACTTATGCAGTGGTGAGAGAGTGTGTTTTTGCACTGCGGCATTTCAGAGCTCTGGGCCCTTGCAGATTGGGCCGACCTGTAATTTCATGGTGGCCTGACTAGCATGCATCATTATTCACACACCTCACACCCCTGCGTACGTTTCCTTCAACCTCATATCCAGGCAGCTGTGCCACTTACTAGGATCATTTTTCTATCAGAGATGCTCCGAAAGAACACTGTTGCTTCCATTCTTCCATTCAGCCTTGTATTATGTTGCGTCCCCCCCCCCGCCCCCCTCTTTTCTACCTGTTTTTGCCCTGGAAACACAAGCAGAGGAGTATTCCCTTGTTTCTGGAGAAGCGAGCGTCTTCATTATCGTAACGCTGAGACGTTTCCATATTATGAAAAATTACCAGCCTCTAGACAGCTGCCCAGATGTGCGCTCGTTTCAATTATGTCGGGGCAGCCAAGCACGTCTCCGAGAAAAGAGGGGCGAAAGAATGGCATCCACGAGAGTGCGGAAGAGGATGGCAAAATGTTCTCTCTTGAAAAATCTTTTCTCTCTCTTATCTGCTGGAGTGAATGCCGTCAAAACCATTTCAGCCGAGCAGATGGAGTGAAGAGTGTCGTCAGTTCAGGAGATCCAATCCGATCACTTTTCTTGAAAAAATCTCTCAAACCACTGTGCCAATGGAGCCTCAAAATGAAAGACAGAAATGGAGAGAGACAGACGAGAGAGCGGGAGACGGAATGCCAAAACTGCCTCCCTCTTGACGACCTTTATTCGCTCAATTACAAAACACGTCCTGCGGCAAAAGTCAACAGCTGCAGGCAAGATAATGAGCATGTAAACTTCCATCTCTGCTCAGGTGTTTATGTCTATCACTCTCTCCCTTGCTTAGACAACCTTTTCTCCTTCTCTCTGATATAAATCCAGCATCTATGGAGTCTGGAGCAGATTTCTCAATTCAGCGTCTCCAATTATAAAACTGTCACAGTCTCACTTTCAACACTGCCAAAACAAACGTCAACATTCAGGCCTTTCGCCCCCAATTTCCTCTTAAATTTGACTGGTTAGTGTTCACACCTTGGTCTACGACAATGCGTGGAACTTCCTTCTCCGCAGGAGAGCTGCAGGTAATGCGGTTCCCTTCGACCAGACCGTCCATCTCCGCCAGGTCCTCAAAGGTGCAGTTGACCCCCGCAGAAAGTTCTGGCACATTATGTGCCTCCAGCACGAGCTGTCAAGGAAAAAGAAAAGTTATACAGAGGAAAAATAAAAGGCAATAATGGACAAGACAAACTTTGGTAAGCTTTGCAAACTGACACACCATCTTTGTGCAGATAATAAACTCATTTTTGCTGCCGCTGCTCCTAAAACTGCTGTAACGTGGATATTTTCTCACGTCTGTGATTTGAAAGGCTCTTGAGGTAGAAGGAAGTCTGCAGACTCCACACATGGGAAATCTCAATCCAGCCGCAGACATCAAGACATCCCCAGAAAACACACGTAGCCATTCCATAAATATCCCAGCTGACACGTGGCCAACCGCACAGCGAAATCAGGCCATTGAACCAGCGGCCACATATCTCCTAAATTTCCTGGAGGAACATGTCCAGAGACATCAAGAGATTTCGGTCAGCCATCAGTCAGCCCGTACTGACTCTAATGTGTTTCACTGAACTCAAGTGGGTGGGAAATTGAGAGAGAGAAGGAGAGAGTGAGAAAGAGAGAGGGCTCTTTTTTCTTTATGCTCTGTCCTCTCCATCTCTGTTACCCACAATGCCTTCTGGCTCCCAGCCTTCAAATGAATTTCTAGGCCTGCTCTGAAGCACATGTTGCCTGACACCAGAGTCAGATGAAGTGAAGAGAATAATGAAAAAGAGCAACTGTCGTGAGACAAATAAATGCCCCCTTTACACCTGACATTATATTGGCTGGGTTTTATTTTCATTTTTTTTTAATGAAAAGAATTTTCAAATTGTCATTTTTTCTACAATTTGATACATTTGCAAGGAGTAAAAGAATAAGCACATACCATCTGGATACAAAACACATGTTATAATGTCAAAGAATGCACCAAATAAAGAGATTGCAGGGAGATAAAATGAAGTTGTATACGGTTAGCAAGACAGCAAATCTGTCAATTTGACTCTGTTGGGGGTCAGTTTGGGAAAGCGTGTAGTAATGCTCTGTGAGGGCATCAAGGGAGGTGAAGTGGATAAAATC
This sequence comes from Pimephales promelas, assembly GCF_988280905.1. Taxonomy (NCBI): domain Eukaryota; kingdom Metazoa; phylum Chordata; class Actinopteri; order Cypriniformes; family Leuciscidae; genus Pimephales; species Pimephales promelas. Next base: position 9,973,036 of record NC_142792.1, on the reverse strand, counting down.
GGAATATCCACACTAATAGGAAGCCGCAGCCTTGCATAGAGTGGCCCTGCACCCAGCATTACATTGGTGATATGGCCTGAAACACCCTTTACTCAACCGAACGGCTGACCGGGGCTGTTTTTAGATTGCTGTTTAATGAAAAGGCAGGGACATGTTGCAGACACTTTTCCCATCTCTCCCCCTCTCTCGCTGTTTTCCGCTTTCCCATTAAAGTTCAGGATGCACCGGTGGATGGCGGCGCCACTCTGGGATTTAATTTATTTTTCCTTTTAGAGAGAGATGCAGAGAGAATCTCTTCAATTACATTTCAAGCAGCGGCGAACAAACCCTCGCTGGCCATGATAAATATGAAAATCATCTCTCCCTGAGAGGGACCCTACAAACAAACAAAAAAAAAAGGCCTCTTGCAGCAGAGGGTACGACACAAGGAATATTGTGTTTTTGATTACCTCCTACCTCAACAGAAGAATGCATCAAGATGTAACAAACTTCAGATGCTGATGCGGGTTTCTAATTACGCTTCAAGATTTGCTAGTGGAGGGAAACAGAGCTGTCGATGTACCCCCGGAGACCCCGAGAGCTATGAGATTCTACCTATTGTACCCCGTGTTGTACTTTAAAATCCCATGGATAAAATCAATCTACATTTAAATGAATTCTGAGAGCACCTATAGCACATCCAGCCATGACTGATGTTTTCTTTAAACAACTAGTTTAGAAGTGTAATCCCCCTTCAGGATAATGTTAAAGCGGTGCTATGCTCTGCTTATTGAAGCCTTTGTATTTCTAAAAGAAACTTATTTTGGTAAATGCACTCAGTAATATGAACAAGAGCAGCTAAAATAAATGAATACATTCCTTGTGGGATGAGCTTTACTGTGGTACTGCTGCTTTTATTGCTGGGTGAATGTCCAGGAAGAGCTTATGGATAAAATGTGAAACAACATGAAATAATCGAAAAAGAAAAATGTTTTCCTTTTGATGAGAAACTTATTTCAATCCCCAAATTCTCCCAGCAGAACGAACAAAGAAGCTTTGTGCTTATCTCCTCAAACAAATATTCAATAATGAAAAAGGTCAAGAAACAGCATGAATGCCTGTAGTTTATTTCTGTGTACACTTTGCAATTTATTGCATTGTAGACGTGTTGTTTTCCTCCCAGTAATTCCAGTTTGAAGGAAAAGGTCAATCTGACACTGTCTGTGTAAAATCCTAACCAGTCTTTTCATAACACACCCACACACACACACCTAAATAATATATTCATATGTAAAAAAAAATACTGTAGTAACTGTTATAAGACTTTAAATCTCTCTCTCTCTCTCTCTCTCTCTCTCTCTCTCTCTCTCTCTCTCTCTCTCTCTCTCTCTCTCTCTCTCTCTCTCTCTCTCTCTCTCTCTCTATATATATATATATACAGTATATATATATACTTAGTATGATTCATAAGCGTTTTTTCTCATGGGGATCAAAACTGGACAAGGATTTCGGATATTGCCATCTTTTTGGGGCCATTTTTTCCTCCTTACACACACACACACACACGCACACACTAAAATCACTTGGACTAATTCAACAAGCTGGTCTAAGCTGGTCGAAGATTGTGAAAATTGAGCTCATTATTTGAAGATTAAAGCCTTAGTACTCCCAGAACACACCTGGACAGTTTATATAAGGACTTCTTGTGAAATGGGAATCTGGCGCTATGATCACATTAACTCTTCATCGACTCAACAGCTACTACTGAATATCCTGACATCTGCTTTTGACCACTTGCCTAGATACAATCAACATTAATGCTCTAATTGCAAGGGTTTTTATATGGAAAAAAAAACACTGCTGTGTAAATAATTTAGTGTATCTAAACATCCTGGTACTGATAAAGCATCATTTTGTACAGTAGCACACACATACCTAGCGTACATGCTAGGCAGTTTATTAGCTCTTATACAGCCTAGTAGTAGGTTTTGAATTTGGGCCCAGAATACAGATCCTGAATCAGCTGAAAGGCAGGCTTTTCTAGTGGAGACGTTAATCTGATATAAAGGCTCTGAGGAGATGCTGGATTACATGAGGATAAGGTCTGAAATCATGGCCTGCTTTGATGGATTTTACACACACACTGAACGACTGCTAGAGTCAGCACAGCTAGGATCAGCCAAAAATAAACAAGTAAATAAACACCAATAAAAAAAATCACTGTCTTGACTAAGGATAAGGGTACACGTACAGTAGTGACTGACATGAGGAACGACACAAGGTAACGAGTCAATACGACACCTTAACTGTTTACATGTACAGCAATATTCTGATAATATTCCGAATTGGCTCACTTTCGGGTCCTGTAAACACATTACCAAATTAAACCAATTTTCTGGTTACTAGAAATGGATTTATCCAAACTTTGTGTTGTGTACCTGATTTACAAATTCAGATTTGCGCATGTCCAAACATAGGTAATTCTGGGTGATATTTGGCATAGTTAGTTGTAAAAAGCTGAGCTTCAAAGAAACATTTATGGAGTGAGGAGGAAACTCTTTTCTGGCAAACAATAAAAGAACAGTCTCATGTCCTACATTTAGTAATTAATCAAGCTCTTGCGTGTTATTAAGGACATGACTAAAAATTAATGAGTTTATTAAATTACTGCCTGCAGTATAATTTTATTAGAAATGGTCAAATTGCATTTCATTGAATATGAAGTGACAATAAATGTTTTGTGTTTTTATATTTTAGACATACGAATACGAGTGAATGTATGCATATTTTAAAATAAAATATTATTACATCTCAATAGTTTAAATTGATCACTTAACTACAGTACATTATAATTTCTATTTCTGTACACCCATAAAACACTTTTAATCTTCAATTGTTTAATTACTTTACATAAAAAGACCAATAACACCTGCTCCCCCACACACATTTTTTCTTGCTGTGGAGCATGAAAGTTTAACCCGAATATGTATTTTTATTCAGAAAATGATATGCATATAACCGGTCAGTGTTAGATCTCATAAGGTACTGTAGAGCACCCATACAACTAATAAGCTTTGTCTCGTGCGTCCTAAGAGCCTAGACCTAAAAGTCACAGAAATAACATGGCACGTATGATACGGTCAAACTGTATGACGCATCTTCATAAACCCATCAGTGCAACAAGCAGATCCATAAAGGCAGAACTTGCATGATCACATTAATGATGGGGCCAGAAAAGCAATGGGCTCCATAACTGAATTAGTGAAGGCTAATGTCAATATGTCCAGCGTTTGGGTTTATCCTCAGAAACACTTAAATGAGGTTTAGCATTTCCTCAGTATACCTTAAGGATATTTCATGGTGTGATTACACAAAAGGAACGAAGGTGAGAATTTATTATTAGCGCTCACCATGACACTGTATTGGGACACAGAGATGTTGTTGGGATGAACGCTGAGTCTCACACACTGTTTTATATCAGAGGCGAAACGGCGAGGCTCGGATGACCGCTCACACTTTTCCTTCCTGGTGCACCTAGAAAAAAAAAAGATGAAAAGAAATACGTGAGCACCTGAGGAGGGGAGAAAGGCAGCATGTGAAAGGAAGACAAAGCATTTGATAGAATGGGGGGAAATAAAAACAGCTGCACAAATGCATCCAACCATCTCCCATCTGTGACCAGCGCAGCATGAAGGAAATGGAACACAAGCTTGATTACTAGTCCGAATCCATGCATTATATTTCTGTTTCATATTTCAGGAGAGAGAGAGAGAGAGGTGGGACAGAGATAGAAAAAGACCAGTGGTTGTGGTGACTCTATCCTGTTTCTGCTCTCTCGACAGTCCTAAAACAACAGCGACACTATTTGTGGAAGCAGAGCAGGCCCAAAGGGCCGAGAGACAAGCCAGCTTTGTGTTCTACCCTTAATGAAGCGTATTCATCGCTCCCGGGTTCTGCAGGTGGGGAGGATCAGAGCTCAGAGACCCCTCCCCACCCTTTAGATTCAAACACCATCCACTCTGATCTGTTCACAAAACTGGGTCACAGAGCCGATGAGGAGACCACCCTAACACTGTGACATCTAATCCAGACACATCAGATTACAGGCCCAAGGTTAAGCACGTTTCAGACCGTTTTACACTTGCGATTTTTAGTTGTGACTGCTTGAATTGCAGGGTTACGTACCTGTGCTAAGAACCCAGATACCATAAGTGGTGGACAAACATGAATATTGTCCTGGACCCTGTGACAATTCACCACTTAAAAAATATTTATTAACCACATATAAAAGCGCACTGAGCCAAACATTTAAAATTTTCTAGGATTTTACATGAGAACACTAAACTTGTATAAAAGTAAACAGATGTCCAAATTATTAGACAATTAACTGAATTAGAAAATAGAATAGTTTAATAAAAAAATACTTTCTTTAATACCATTCTTTAAATGAGTAACACTTTACAAGGTTTCATTAGTTTCAACATTAATTAACTGCTTTAGTTAACATGAACTAAGAATGAACAATACTTCTACAGCATTTGTAAATCTTAGTTAATTTCAACATTTACTAATACATTTTTTAAATCAAAATTATACTTGTAAACCTTATTTAATGTACTGTGAACTAACAAGAACAAACAATGAACAACTGTATTTTTATTAACGAACGTAGACTAATAAATAATGCATTGCTCATTTTTAGTTCACGTTAGTTAATAAATTCTCTGGCTGTAATGATGCATACTTGTAATCATACATAAGGTATAACCACATATGAAAACATGCTATTGAGTCTTACATTTAAACATTTCAAAGTTGTACCTGCTTGTATAGTACAAGAGTGTGTAAAACACTCATTCCCCTCGTTCAGTCATTCCCCTCACTAATCCAGATTGGCTTTATTCAAATCTGTGAAGCAATTAACTACGAATCAGCACAAAGGCCTTATAAGAGGGAAATAAGTTTATAACGGATGACAGTTGTGACAGGGTTTTCTCCTGCAGAAAATGAGGGAGGAGAGAGAGAGGTAGGACAGTGGATGAATTGAAAAGTTAAGAAGCCTAACTTGGAAAACTCAGAGAACAGAATGGGAATAATCTGCTGGTGAAAGAAAGAGGAAACGAAAGAGATTTAAATGGCAACAATCATCCTCTTTCTCTGTGCCTCTGTGCTAAGCAGGTCTAAGATGCATTTAATCAGAATGGCCTCCTTTGTAGCTCCAATCACACAGCCTGAATCCCTTTCTGCCGCTGATTTAATAAGCATGCTGTGTACAGCGTGTTCAAACACACACACACTTATGCTAGGTGGATCTACGGGTGGTGTGGAGCATTCTCAGAGTACTGTGGGAGAGAGACAAACCGCTCATGCGTCTCTGGATGATTTGGGGAGGGTGTGCATCCTGCAGTTAGACGCACCGGTCAAAGGCTTTTGATAAAACACCACATACAGTGACAGTCTCTCAAGCCTCTCTTGGTCCGCAACTATAATGCAAGACTTCAGGAAAGTACGGGGGCAGTGAAGCCTGTTTAAACACAGGCATAATCTTTCTCACCAATAGGGGGCATATGAGGGTTGTCTGTATATAATTTCGAGATTACAGGGACTTTGACATGTTGTGGCTGAAACAAGTCAGCACTGCTTGTAAAAACGGTAATATTTCTTATTTAAAAGGGTTATAAATGAGATGCCTGCCTATGGCCTGAAAGCACTGTAAAAACATTTATGAGCCTTCATTTATGAGATTGTGTTATACAGGCCTGGAGACAAGTGAGAGTGGTATGGATAGCAGTGTGTGTGTGTATTTTATTTCTTTAATAAATGAAAAAAAAAAATCACTGGCTAAACAATGACCCAACTTACTTTCAATTTCCCATTTCCCTTTATAGTGAACAATATGCTAATAATAATAATAATAATATATATTCATATTCAAGTTTATAATAATTAAATATGCTGGGTTGATCAAAATGAACTAATTTTTTTCGTGTCGTTTGGTTCATTCAACGAACGAAATGAATGAGTTGACTTGGGAAAAGATTTGTTCATTTTGATGAACGAGTTCGAACAGGAGAGTCACGAATGTGCATCACAGAATAGAGCAAGGCGACCATTTCAGCTTATAAAACGTAAACTTTTTTTTTTTTTTTTTTAAATGAGCGATCGTTTCGCTTGATAAGACCCTTATTCATCGTCTGAAATCCTTTAAAGCCCTTTCAACAGTTTGCATTTTGCACTGAAACTGTCTTTTGGAACTTGAACCGTTTGGTTCCCATTGAAGTCCATTATATGGAGAAAAATCCTGGAATGTTTTCATCAAAAACCTTAATTTTATTTCGACTAAAGAAAAAAAGACATGGACATCTTGGATGACATGGGGGTGAGTAAATTATCAGCAAAAGTTTTTTTTTTATTTTTTATTTTTTTAAGTGAACTACTCCTTTAACCCAAGTTTGGGTCAAATATGGACAAACCCAAATGTTGGATTAAAAACATAATTAAAAAATGTGATGGCTGGGTTTGTCCACATTTGACCCAAAATTGGGTTGAAACAACCCAGCATTTTTTAGAGTGTATAAATATAAATTCATAATATATTTTTAATACAGTTTATTATACAAGTTGCTTTTATAATATAAAAGTAAATTAGGCCTAATACAATATAATATTGCATCAAATAAATTGGTGATCTCCTTGATAAGTGAGCCTGCGCACATCTGTCAACACGGCAGGTTTGTTTTAATACCTTATCATTAGTAAAGTAAACTGCTCTATTAGAAGACTAAGCAGTAATTTGTTTCCCTCGTTATGTAAATGCTGCCCAAACATGGAGAAATGCGGTACTTTGATGAATAATGAACAGGAATGAAATCGCATCAAAGCGATCAGACAGACAGGAGCGCAGAAGTGGGCATGCAAAACACTAAAGACGTCCTCCTGGCATCTCGCCTGCCCTCTTCTCTTCCTGTTCCCCTCGTGACCCTCCATTCACTCTGCTCTCTGACACACTGCCCTAAATACCATTACATCTCTCATGCCAGCAGAAGAGGAAATAAACAATTAAATAAACGCACATCAATAAATTACTGAAAACATGTCGTTTTAGTGCATTAAATTGCCAGCTTTGAGTTTTGATCGAGGGAAAGACTTGTAGCGAGCTTGCTACGCCATCCCTCACATCAAACCCACAGACAGAGAGAGAGACAGACTACTACAGATGTCTTTAGAAGAAAGCAGCTAACAGAGTCAGCCAGAAGCAGCTAAATTAATAAATTCTGCTAAAATAATAAATCCCTCAAGGAGTTTTACTCAACAGAGTTTTAGATTATTACTGTAGATGTGATCAGTATAAATAACAGAATAAACATCATAATCAAATTCCTACCTTTTACAATAACCTTAGTATTGACAGTGTGGTTTTAAACGCTACCCGTAAGCAGATTACTAGACTGTTTAAAAATAAAACTTTTATAGTGAAATACCTACTTTTCCACCAATTCAACTCCCAATGTCTCATTGAATTTCCATTATGCATAAAATAAAATTCACAGTACTTTATTGCAACAGAGTTCAGGGAACTCTAGCCAGGTCATGCTCTACATGCCATATCAACATTATTTATGGAGGAGTCGATGCATATTTGAATATGCACTTAAATACACATTCATCCTAACGTTAATCAAGCCTCCCATTGGGATGGCTTCCCAATGGTTAAGAGCAACCAAACGGATGAGGAACGTGAAGCGGACATTGAAACCCCATCCAAGTTGCAGTAGAAAATGAGATACTTTTAAAATGCAGTGTGACACCCAGAGAGAAAGGGAGCTAGGGAGAGCGTTGACAAAAGAAGGAGCAGCCACACTGACAAATGGCAGGTTTAAATTTAGAGTCAGCGCTGTGAGCCAGACCCTCAGAGCCCCCTGTGAGAGAAGAGCAAGTCGGTCACCATCGTTATGGAGAGAGCAAAGAAGAGGGATGGAAGGAAAGAGGGAGGCATGAAGCAGAGAAAAGGAAGGAGGGGAGAAGACAGAGGAAGAGACTCGTGCAGAGTCATTACGCAGCCCAGTGGCTCTGACCCGATTATTCCCAGCAGAGACCTTGGGGCCACTGCCCCCCACTGGGCCACAAACCTCAGCTGAGTGGAAAATTAGTGTGGAGCACCCAGGGAACGACCCCAACACACAAGACATACTGAAACACACAAACACACGCTTGCACAAAAACACCATTTCTAAAAATATATATCATTCAATATCATACCGGGATCGGTGGTATGTCTCGCAATACAGTTTATACTGTATATTAAAACATTATAATGATCATTTTGGTAACACAGTGAATTTTCCAAATTAAAGGCACAGTACTTTGCCTCATGTTTTTTTTATGTGGAACTTGATGGATGCAAACCAAGAGTCATGAAAAAAAATGAACAAGTCTGTCAGCACGGAATAAATTATGACATAATGTGAATTCTCAGTTTAAAACGAAAGACTCAAAACAGATGTAAGAGTCAATTCGACATGCCTTTTGTATATTGGAAGATTTACATGTTTTTGATGATTATATATAAATTGTAATATTATACATGTCATTAATTCTGATATGTGTGGTCAGAACATATGAACTCAATGGGAACTGAAAATTTTGTAAATAAATGATAACTAAAATTTCTCTGTTTTGAAGTAAGGATTGAAGTAGATAAAGTACTTTTGCCTAATCCTACTGACCACAACACCAAATCTGCCTAAAACCTCAGAACCACTTTCATTTGACTAGAATCCTTCCGACTCCAGACTACGGTTGAAGCTGGAGAGACACATTACCTATCAAAGTCACACACACCCACAATTCATCTCAATGCCATAAAAGCATCAAGTTATCCGTGACGCAGCAGCCCTCGCCTCAAAACTCGCATGCAATTTCGGGAGCTGTCAAAAACACCTCAGACCGGCTCCTTCATCTCATCTCCCTGCTGTCCCTGTTCCTCCTGGGCCAGGGGACCCATCTTACCCTGCTAATATTAAACAGATTATCTGTCTCCTACAACACCTCGTCCCCTACAGATCTGATCAAACATTGCACATATTAACACCCGGCTGTCATGATATAGCTCAGAGGAACGTTTACAGCTCTCTTTTATCTTTAAACGTTTTGATCGAGCAGACAGATCTTTTTCCTTTTAGCTACAGGGGTCAACTGAGTTTCCAGGAGAAAGAAATACGCATGCGAGAACACGGAAGACCTCTAAGAATGACCGAAAAGATAAAGGCATGGTGGAGGTGAGGACAATTAGACTCTTTGTCTTCAAAGTTATACAAAGTATTTTAAAGAGGTCACACTCAATAAGACTCCGCCTAAGAAAGGAGAGTAACTTGAGAGTGTGTGTGCTATAGATAGAGCATCTGTCCTCTATCACAAAGGGCAAACAAGCGGTTTGTCAGCCACCTGAGAGAATGACCCAACAGGTCCCCGTGTGCCCAAAGGAAAAATCAATGTGCCACTCTAATTAGAGAACAATCTGATCTGGTCGAATATTTATCAAAACATTTTGCTTCTGTGCCAATGCAAGGTGAATGGCAGTTTCAAAAAGAGTTTGTGACCTGGCACATTTCTGGAGCTATTTGGAAAAGAGTCTGTGTAGCTGTGAAACACGCAAGACATTTGAAACCTGTGCAAAATTAGGCTACAACAAATCCAGAAATGTCTGTCTTTTTGTATCCTATACTGTGCTGGTTTCAAACTGTACACCTGCAGCAGTGAACACAATGTTCTTTCCATATTTCACTGTATTTGATCCCACACCATTATTCAAACATATGAAAGGAACATCTTTTAACCCTCAATCGGGTCTTGGGGTCTATACGACCCCAATCGACTTTTACAGGGTTCCCTTCATCTCAGTGGAATAAGATTTTGTGACTTTTCATACATTATCTATCTATACACACACAAACTGGGCTTGATTCGGTTGTTCTTAAGGTATGTAAAAAAAAAAAATTACACTTCTGCGTAGTGATCAACCGATATATCGGGCCGATATTTGCGTTTTTTACATGTATCGTAATCGGCCGATACGCGACTGCAGCGTTCGCCGATAGTTTTTCCCGGCACAGAAAATTTTACTTTTTAAGTGAAAATTTACTTTTTAAGTTACTTTTAAAATGAAGTACAGTGTGCACTGTGCACTTTATTATGCTGGCTGCTACTGTGTGCAATAGTGTTATTTCATTTATGCTTAAATATTTATTTTGAGCACTGAACTTTTTTTTTTCAACCTCATGTTTTTAATATTTGTTAAAAATTGTTTATCTACTTGTTCTTGTTCTACCTCACGTTTTTACTATTTGCTAAATATTGTTTTTTTTTTTAAAGTTAAATAAATGTTACTTTTGTTAAATCGAGACCTGTAACATTTGTGAACATCATGTCATTTTTATGAAGTAAATTTAGTGAGCAAAATGTATCGGCTCCAAATATCGGCTCAAGAAAATCGGCAGCCCGTATCGGTCATCGGCTAAGGCTGATGGGAAAAAAATCGGTATCGGAATCGGCACTAAAACATCCATATCGGTCGATCCCTACTTCTGGGTCAATATGACCCCACATTGAAATGAATGGGAAATGTGAAAACAACTAAATTTTGTTCATGTGTCAAAAAAAAGGCCTAGTACTAGAGCATAAATGCAATATATCATAGAAAAATAATGTTTCATATGCAAACTAATGATGTAGTTGAGGAATTGTGTGGCATATGAATAAAAAGTACTTTATATCTCCAAAAACACAGCATTTATGAATAAATGAGAAGTAAACAAAAAAAAAGATATATTATTTGTACGATTAAAAATTTATATTTTTTGTACAATTACTCAATCAATTGTTGGGGTCGTATAGACCCCGAAGCTCAGAAGTGTAAAGAGACCATTTGAAGGTTGACATAAATATAGAAGCACATTTTACAGCAGTTTTTAGTTGCTATATCACACTGTGACGGTAACTTTTTAAAGGAGCTCAGAAAGGTTATTGTAGACCTCAAATAATTTGGAACATTTGTTATGTGAGGTGTACTGAGACCCAGCATGATCAGTCAGTTTTTGTAATTAACTAGCTAAAAGTAGCAATGCTACAAACTTAACGCATTTTCAGTAGCTTAGACGTTATTTAAAATAATCCAGTTTTTCCAATGTGTAGCAGTTTAGCATACTAACATGTGCTCAACTTATTTGAATAATTTGTTTAGAATGTTTGATTTAAATAAATGGATATAAAAAGGTAACACTTTATTTTAGTGTCTTTATTACACATCACATCTACTTACTGTATTGCAGTAAATTACGCATATTACATGGAACTAAGCCAAAACCAAACCCTAATCCTAGTATGTACTGTACATGTTGTTAATTAATATCACTGAGTACTTAAATGTATAATTACTCTGTAACAAGGACACCTTAAAATAAAGTTGTTGTTTTTTACATTTCAAATCCACTTTCTGTTTTGAAGGTCCGTAATGCAGTTTGTAATGATGAAGTTTGATACATAATGACCGAATTCTCATTTTTGACTTAACTTTCCTATTTCCTGTCTTTTCAATCACTGCCTGTGCACTCTCTCACTTTCTCTCCCAGGTGTGTCTGTCTCCATGTCTAGTTCACGCTCTGTCACACCAGGACAGGCCACCCCTCTTGCTGTCTTCTATGCCCTCTCCCCCCTTTTCATTCTCTCCCTCTCTGTCTCCTGCTCTTTCTCTGGTGACAGCAAGGTGACAGTGAGGGATAGGTTGAGTCGTGTAGGACTGCCTGCTTTCCGAGAGATCTCCTGACAGCAGTGAGGATGTCTGTAGTTCTGTCCTGATGCTTCCGTCACTTTTGGAGCATGTTCCTTTCCCTCAGCCGGCCGCAAACTCCTCCCAGGCTCTTCAGGAACTCAACGCCAGGGGCGACATAGCCGGTCCTGCTCCCCTGGGACTGGGGAGACACTATTCTTCACTGGGCACAGAGGGGGCTGTGCGTGTTTTGGGTACAAAACCACCCAGGACTAACTCGACACTTTCAATTCTTTCAATACACGGCTAGGTGGAATGCACTAAGGAGACATTGCACCTGCTGATAGTATCATACTTCAGGAGCAATTGATAATTACAGACAGGTGTTCAGGATCAGGGCTGGATCTGAACTCCATAGCTAGGCAGATCTCAAGGAACAGGATTGGGTTCCCCTGTCGTAGAATGTTTTTCTAGAAATTGTGAGACTACTTTTCATTTAGGGACATGAAAATGTCTGAAAATTTTCAACATTCTGAGGTAATGTGGAATGTGGGTACGGAATTGTTCTACAAATCTGACCCACAAATTTCATGATAGTCTCATGCCTCTAATACTATAACACTAATAATAAATTAGTCCGTTTTTCAGCTACCCTCTGAAGGTATTTACATTTATGCATTTAGCAGAATCTTTTATTTGAAGCAATGCATGCTGCCTTGAATGCATAAATATTTATTGATGCGCGTCAATTCTGCTGGGTATTAAACCCATGATTTTGTCATTGTTAGTGAAATACCCTAACATAATTATATCGATAATTGTACAAATTTCCAACATAATACAAGGGTTGAAACAATGGTAAAAAACAAGCTCAGAGATAAACTATGACATCATTCCTAAAGAGTTTCAGCATCACGCCAGAGTTAAAGAATTTCACCACACCATCCTTTCCTGTGACAGACTTCTGCACTGACAATAACACTGTCCTTGGAAAGACAATGGTAGCCTCATCACTCATCTCACATAAGAACAGAAAGCTGGGAAAGGTCCTGTTGGCATTGGACTTCTAGTGGCATAAACAAAGCCATAGCATTAAACAAAACACAGTGGATCAAAGATAACTGCTTTAAAACATCTCCCAATGTAGCCACACAAATCTAAGTTCTGGATGAGAGGGTAAAACATTTTCACAACAGTCCCTGGCTATATGCATATGAGTTTAGATGTCAGGAAGAATCAACACTGACCAATTATACCAAAACTGACAGAACAGTCACCTGTGGATGCTATCTGTAAAGTTTGTCTCGGATGGACACATGGTCATTACAGTTATAAACAATTATCCCGTCTCTCATAAAGCCACAGTAACAGGCTGTCAAAGATACTGTTGGATAGACATTGATATTCTTCACTTTGCCCCAAAATAACATCCATTTCATACCAATCATAAAGATACATAAAGATATTATAATGGAGTTTAAATTTGCATCTTTGTCAATCAGCTGCAATCTCTGCCTGTCAGCCTTCTTCGGAAAGAGAGACAGAAATATGACAGCCTTATTTTCTCTGTCTTAATTATGATTTACAGCCTGTCCATCTCAGCGCCATTCCAAACCATCACAAGCGCTGCTCATTTACACCCTGTGCAAAATGACTCCCTGCGAAACATTCTGGCAATGTTTCCACGACATTTGTAAAGCAGTCAGGGGAGTTATTCATTGCAGCCCTCGGGAACTAGTGTAATCGTCAAGGATGGATGTAATGTTGTTAAATTGCGATGAACACATTTTCCACTCAATCTGGAATTATACAATTAAATGAATACCATAGGCTTTAGATAGACAGAATGTAAATGTCCTTTATTCGCAAAATACTATGCTGATTATAACGGCACTTTTTCTTTTGAAAAAAACTGAACATTTATTTTTACTTTTTTCCACTCATTTATTTATTGTATAAACAAAATCAATAAAAAGTGTACAAATGGACACATTTATTTTGGGTCTGGGACACACACACATTTTAATTGTCCTTTCTCACATAAAAAAACACCACTTTTTAAACAAGAACAAATCATCTTTTTCAAGTCAAAGGGGCAGAGAGGGATCAGATGGATAAAAATGAAAGCTTAACAAGTAAACAAACCGCTTCATAAATTACACATCTGGACATTTAAACTTGAGGAGCACCCTCCCCCCTCCCAGAGTTATTGATTTTTGCCTCTCTGGTCCTGTTTTCCAAGACTAACAGACTCTTCTGGAGATCTTTTGGGTAAACAGAAGTCTGGAGCGGGCGGCTTTGCTCCTGTGTTGACAGCGAGAGGGGAGGTTATCTGAAGGTTGATTGGGAACAACAAATTTGCAGAGAGGCTCTTAAACTAAGCAGCAACTCACATGTGTCTTTCTGTTCTCTCATACTATTCAATCAGACAGTCTCAAAGCTGTAAAATATATATTAAAGGTGTTGTTGTTGCCTCAGGTTTGTTTTACACCTCTTACATTTAAATTAATGATGCAATGAGGCTTCAGCAAAGACTTTTGAGTCAATTAGTTGGAACCCTTGTGTTTAAACTTTCAAGAAATCAGAAAAAGGTCTGTAGAGGGGTTGCATGGTGATTCAGTCTACAAACTGAAGGTCAGAGCCAAGCATCCTGAAATTGAGTTAATACATTGTTAATTTAGTGTCACACAATCTCCCCAAGTGGTTTACACACACAAGTGGACCCTCTGACCCTTAACCCCTTTGATCCATTTTCTCCATGATCAATGAATGTGGGTCGAACAAATAAGCCCAGCCATCCATCCATTCCTTCAGAGTGTTGTTTTCCTTCTCTCTCTGGTGATTGTGTGGAACTCTGTTGACTTTTGCATCTCTCTGGAGGACTGGAGTGATCCGTCTCATCACAGAGTTCAGCTCTCCAGCAGTCTAGATTCCTAGATTTATGCTCTGCTGGCCAACATATTGACTTCACTTAACACAAAACAGCCCTCCGTTGCTTTGTGCCATTAGACTATTTTATACAATTTGATGTGTTAGAACAGTCATGAGAGATTCAAACAGGAAAGAGAGCTAATGACTTCCTTGTGGGATTTGAACAAACCTCTAACACTAGTGTTAAACTGATGCCCCAGTGGTTTTGCTACAGACATGTATGATACCTCAAATCTCCTGTTTCTAAGCAAACTTGCTTGAATTTGGTGCTTGATGTCTATTTATAATATATTGTAGTTTTTCTTCTTCTTTTGCTTCATTTGACGTGGCAAAGCTACACAAAAACTTTTTCTTCCCATGAATAGCCAGATATTGGTCTACTTTTTGTTCTCTTGAAATCCATGGGTAACTATTGTAACTGGGGATTTTCTACTGGTTACATGGTTTAAGCACAGCAACAGCACTTTTAAAAGTGCTAAATGATCTCCTCCTGGCTTCTGATTCTGGTGCCCATAGTATTCTGGTTCTTGGATCTCAGTGCAGTAATTGACACTGTATGCCACCCTATACTTCATATCTATTGGATAGACAGCAATTTGTTAGGATAGGTGAGAATCGCTAGGTACTGTCAACCGTTTCTCATGGTGTTCCTCAAGGTTCTGTAATTGATTCTCTTTTATTTCTCATTTATATTGCCATTAGGTCAGATCAGCAGACGGCATGGTCTCAATTTTCATGCTGATGATATTCAAATTTATTTCACAGTTAAACCCAACCCACTATGTCCACCCACTTCTGTTGTCTCTTGCCTTCATGAACTTAAAACATGGATGTCCGATAACTTCCTACAGCTTAATGCTGGGAAAACTGAAATCCTGTTGATTGTCCCTAAATCACAGAGCTTACCCGGGCATGACTTCATTGATATTGATGGTGTCCAAATTTCTATGTTATAAATATCATTGAAAACATTTTAAAACAATTTTGAATTTTTACTTGGTTAATTCATCATAAATTACTGTGCCTTCACTGATTTTCCACAGACAAAAGTAAAAACTCAGATATACTTAGATTATACTTATAAATACTTAATTAAGGTGACAACTGCTTTTAAGTCCTTTCTAACATCTTGAAAAATTAATGGTAAGAGATGTTCAACGTATTTTCCAGTTCCATGCATTAACTTTTCAAGAACTATCAAGAGGAAGAACCAGTGTTATATTAGGATAAGTTATATGCTACTATTGTTGTATTTATTGATAGTTTGAATCAGCTTTTATTTTTAGATTTGTATTTTTTCATTTTAGTAATTTCACACAGACAGATAGGAAGACAGTCCTGGATTGGCGTCCATCTGTAATGTGTGTGCATGCTCTCAAACTAAAATGAACAGGTTGACAGTGCAGTCCATCTGATCTCTGCACTTTTCTATTGATCCGTTTACAAAGCCTTTCATCTCTCATTAAATAAGACCACAGTACAGCCACTATGCCAGAAAATCTCTTTATGGCATGTCAGTGTAAAGATATGCTGCTTTAACCATCTTTACCAATAAAAAAAAAAACAGGTATATTACTGCAGACAAATACAGGGAGTGCTGACAAGAGTCAAGCCTGGCGTGAGAGAGCCTTCACTGGGCAGGACTCATGTTACAGGGACCCTGGTTAAGTATGCAGGGGAGGAGAGGATGGGAAAGGTAAACTCTAGGGCAATCAATCAGCCGGGGACCCGGGGAGGCCAGGTCGGATTGCCTGACTCCATCAGAGAGCGGGGCTGTTCACTTTCTCTGGGCATAAGGCCATGAGAAAAGAGGAGAAAGAGAGAGAGGACACAGTGCTATAAGAAAGTAATGAAAAACACAGAAGAGGCGAATGGGATAGTGATGCATAATGTGAAAAATGCAGTGAAAGACAAAGAAGTCCAAAATAAGTAGTGACACAGCCCTGAATGGAACCGAGGGCTTGCCTCTGCAGATGCAGCCATACATGTTGTGTTGCCAGCCAACATAAAGACCTCCTGCGAGAGCTGGTCCTTCTATCACCTGAGGCTAAACAACAAACGCTGCTGTTTTTATTAGCATTGTGTCCCGTGTACACTTGACACTGTTTCTGCTGCCAGAGGACAGAGAGAAATGACAGAGTGAGGGAGAGAAAGAGCCAGCTCTCTCTCACTGCACAGTTTTCAGTCACAAATGACCTCTTTCCTTCATGGACAATCATAGCCGGTTGATCAGCCTGTAGACCATTTCACAAGATGTAAACAACACTGGTCCAGAAGCACTTCCTGTTTCAGTTTGTAACTGTTTTCTTTATTTCACATGTAAAGAAAACATCTTAAAGATGTTTGTTTAACTTTTTGATTCAGTTTTATATGTTCTGTTGGTTGTATTTTATCCCAGCTTTTATGTAGTGTTAAAAAACTGAAACAGGAAGTGCTTCTGGACCAGTGTTGTTTACATCTTGTGAAATGGTCCATAGGTACGGTATGAATACACGACGTAATCTGAAACTCTTAAGCCATTGCAAAAGTGTTCTTTGGACACTGTAATGGACAACCAATTGCTCCATGATGTCTTTAAATAAAAAAACACAATTCAACAAGAACAACAATAAATTCCAAAAATACACAATATACCTCATTTCCTTCAACACTGTATACCTGCATTCATTGCACCTATTTGGTTACTAGAAACAACATGCTAATAAATACATTAAAATAATTTATATAAAAACAATTGAAGTGATTAATTAAAATTATGTAATGGTCTCACTCTCCAGCACAAATGCAGCTCTCACTTTTACAAAAGCAAGAGGGAGCAAGTGAGGATGAGAGCGAGAGGGTGAGAGAGTGATAAGTGTGAGATTTTAAGCATGCGCGACCTTGGGAAGCCATGCGGCAAACGCCATGCCCATGGCCCCTGTCAAGTCTAGTGCACTCAAAAGCCCTGAGAGAGACACAGAGCAATAGGCCCAGAATCTCTACATATCTCTTTACTTCCCTTCGCTCTCTGCACTTAAGAGGGTAACGTTGCTCTTGGTCTGAAACACTGCAAATGTCCAGCAGACCACCTTCTGGCCCTGTCGCTCCTTAGTGGCACGGGCGATGTGATGTTTTAAGACATAGACATTGTTGAATATGGAGCTGAGTGAAAGATTGAGATCTGCCACACACAAACTACCCGCACAAACGCGCTCCTCTGGGGTCCTCAAAAGAGGACAAGAATCCAATTTTCAATTTACAGTGAAGTGGGAAATGTGGTCATCCCTTGAGAGCCTGAAGCATCCATCACCCTCACGTTGTACACAGTGGGTGGAAAGGTGGGCTATCTATGAGTATGTGTGTTTACGTGTATCCATGTGTGTGCACGTGACATGTCTGAGATCCGTTAGTGGGAAATGTGTGATTGGTGGTTTAAAAAACAAAACAAAAAAAACTCTAATGCCACACACTTGACTTTTTCTAAATGATCTTTTCTTTTTCTACTCCGGAATTTTCTTTTTCTAACGTATGTAACAATTAAGTAATTAATTTTAATTTAAAATAATCATCAAAAGATTATCCACTGTTGTACTCACATGCTATGAAGGACACACCAGCCACAGTGAGGATCTCCAGAACCCAGACACTCGTTGCAGGACGAATACTGCTCGCAGGCCTCAACTGGGACATGGGTAAGCTGGAGACGGACAAAGAGAGGTTAGTTTAGGTGTGGAGTGAGACTTTAATTCATTTATGGCACTCTTAAGTTGTTCACACTGACTACAACATTAAAGATGGACTCATCTTTCTCATCACAAAGGTTCATACTGTCAAATCTCATTGAAAATGAACACCTTCTGGTCACCTTCTGAAATGTGTGGATGTAATAACCTTTACTAGGGTTTTACTTCATGTTCATAAGAAAAATATATTCTGCTGAGCTTTAAAAAAAATCAATGAATGAATAAATAAATATATATATTTGTTATACAATACAATATTTGTTATTTGTTATAATCTTGATGATTATGGCTTGTAGCTTATGAAAACCTGAATTCCAAAAACAAATGAACTTTTGCACAACATTCAAATTTTTCGAGTTTCACGTATATAAAACTGGTAACAGCTTAAACTTTAAAGCAATTCTGAAAGACTGAAAAAAAAAAGTATAATAATCATTAGAAGACACATGGCAACCATTCGATAAACAAGACGTTTTGTCACACAGCGGGATAAGGATGTGCCAAGAGAGCTCATCCTGGGATGTCAACTCCAGCTAAAGCACCAAACCATTTACAGCCAATTAACACTTGAGAGCTGGAGAGGTGCTATGGCACCGATGGGAAACATACCGGACTGAGTCGAACCAAAGGAGAATTCTGCACTGAAATACGTAAGAGCAGTAAAGGCGAGGACACTCTGCCATCTCTGTCTCCGTGGCTACGGCCCGGAGCCCTCAGCTTTCTTTAGCTTTGATTGATAACTTGTCAGTGGTGTATGACTACTGTCAATCACAACTTAGATGACAGCTATAGGTCCAGAGTGGTCAGGCTGGGTGAATGATTGATGACATTCTGGCCTCACCACAGTGGTGTTTTTTTTTTTTTTTTTTTTTTTTTTTTTAAGAAATTGTCCTTTTGCCCCCATTTCAATCAGGCTTGAGTGAGAAGATTTGGCTATAACATTTATAAGAGCCGAGTGACCAGTCGCAGTGAATCATGGCTCATATTTAAGCGCGTCGCTCTTGTTCTGGTGTCAGCGGTTATCCATCAGTGTGTAGCTGCGTCAAACTCTCTCTCTTTCTGGAATATTCTTACAGATATCTCATCAACATTTACCTGAAATGATTTGGACACAAGAAACGGTACAAAAACAAGAAACAAGTACTAAATCAAGACTATTTGGGTGGTGACCGATTTGAGAAGTTATGTGAGGTCATTTCAACCTTCACAGGGTGAATTTGTCAGTGTTTTTTTTCCAAACTACTCACAAGAAATTTAGTTTTTTACAGAAAGCACCTGATGTAATTGAATGTTCCAACTGACATCTCAGAGTGTTTAAGGAGAACAAATGATTTTGAAAATCTCTTTTGGCCACTGCAAAGTGCCGTGGCCACTCATGAGAATTTGGGAATTTGGCACAATGGAAATAAATAACATGAATAAAATTACATGGCCACCCCGCCACAGAGTTTGGGAGCCTGGAGGGGAAAGACATTTTTTTTTTAATCCTATTGGGCACACAGTCAAAATGGGTAATTTTGGAAAAGTGTTTGTCAAACAACAAAACTCCCCTGTGAATTAAAGGGATTGTTCACCTAAAAATAAAAAAAAATGGTGTCATAAATTACTCACCCACATATTGTTCCAAATAAGACTTTAGTTCATCTTCAGAGTGTGTAAATAAAAGTATAAATATTAAATCTGATCATCATAGAACGTGATCGTGTATCTTCAGAAGAGTTGGATTAAACTGCTTGATTGATTTGGATTAAGTTTACAGTATCTCTATGTGGTATGGACTTTCAATGGAGAAACAAAGATCTTTTTGGTTTCATTAAAAATATCTTCATTTGTGTTTTGGACATGAACGAAGTCTTCCAGGTTTGGAACAACATTAGGGTAAATAATTGATGAAAGGATTTTCATTTGTAGGAGAACTATTTCTTTAATTGCCAGACAAAAGCACAAGTTGAATGTAAATAGTTCTCATCAAAAATATAATTATTAAAAATCATCCTAATTAATTACACCACGTCATGAAATTTTACAAAAAGAGATTAACAAATAATAAATTGTGTATTGGCTTTAAACAGTCCTTTTTAGACTCAATTCATAAAAGGTGATGTGAAATCTCACTCAATAGGCTCTGCTGTCTAAAAGCCCATTATCTAATGTTGCCCCCTGATTTCTCCATCCCAGAGGATTTTTGCAAGAACATTCTGACTGGGATTTACAGTGAATATCAGAGACTTTTCCAAAATAATGTGAGAAAGCAAGTTAGAAAGAGAGAAAGCAACTATTAGAGAAAGATAAAGAGCATAAAAGAAAGCATGGGGTGAAAAAGAGAGTCCAGGAGGTTGCGACTGAAAGAGGGCATCCGTTGGAAGAGTGTTCCAGGTGGCTCGATCTCGCTGCCGCGTCTGTGGTTCTAAATCCAGGAGAAAAGTCATTTCTCTCTTGACACGCACACACGATGCATGTCAGTTGGTCTCGGTGCCGCCACAAAGCTCCCCGAGACTCCCCGGCTGCACACCTGAATTTTCTTCCTCCATTTCACAGCTATGAAGAGGTAAATTATCAGGCATTGTGATAGAGCGCCTGCCTAAACATAGGGGGCCTGAGAGACTGCAGGTTAGGCCTTAGTGAGCAGAGAGGGAGATTGACTCTCATTACCTTTAGAAAATGATAAGGGCTTAGGAGCCGCCCGTGAAATTCTCCCCTCTGATACGACGGGTTTCCTTCCTATTTATGAAAGAGCTTGTTGCGCTTGTGGAAATTTCTGTCTCTCTCTCCATGTGTGTGTGTGTGTGTGTGAAATCACAAATTGTGAAGGCAAGTGCTTTCACAAAGCATCAGATCTGTATGCAACAGGCACACATGACTGATATCTCTGAAATTAATAAGAGAGCAACCCACAGATGAAATTTATAATCTCATATTTGAGTATGGATATGTGTGTATGAAGAGTTCAGATGCAAAAGCCTCTAAATGCCATTTGAAATTTTCTTCTTTAATGATGATTTTTATCAAACTTGTATATTTAAGTTCAGTAATTTTACTTAAATAACAATTAATGGGTAATTATCATTGCCATTTAAGTGAAATCACTGAACTTAAATATACAAGTTTGATAAAAATCATCATTAAAGAAGAAAATTTCAAATGGCATTTAGAGGCTTTTGCATCTGAACTCTTCGTATGTTCATACATACTTCAGTCAGCTAGGTATAAACCCCATCATCACATGTTGTGAACAGCAAGTTATTTTTAGGGCAAAAGCAGAGCCATCTGTCTGCACACCTTTAATGATAATACTTGATAATATGAGATCTTTACATTTTCTAAAGAATAGTGTTTCCATGTGCAAAACCTACCACCACAGTGCCTATGTGTTTGTCAGGACATTTCAATGTTGTTGCTGAGGTGTTTTATGTGCTCTGTAGGATGTTTCTTAGGTTTATTCTGGATCATTATTGGCCCAAACTAAAACACCACCCATAAGTCTCTATTATATTCACATCTCTAGATATTGATCAAATCCCTAAACTTAAGGGTAAAGTGTGTCATTTTTGTGCCAGAATTTTTGCATCGCCAACAGAATTGTAAAAGTAATGACTTTCAAACGGGTTTTCGAACACACAACTTCAATTGGTTAAAGTAGTTTAGCATGGACAAATTTGAATCTGTATTTCATTAAATTAGCATGCAACATTTTTGATTTCCATCATTTTTTTGTTCTGTCTCAACTTCATAATCCAACAGGTCCTCAAACCCATCTAGTCACATATTGATGCTTGGTTTGGTCAGGATCCCTCACCGTCACTTTTTAACAAACAGGGTTAGCGTGTGAGAAGGTGTTGCAATATCACTGTGCAAAAGGCAAAATAACTAAATTAATTTTGTATTTCAACACTGGTTATCATCATGATCATCATCGTTATTATTATTAATAATACATTACTCTTATTTAACAGCTATTTCTAGTGAATGAAAAACACTGTTAACCGAATTACATACACATGATTCATTTGATCCAGTCCTATTAAATGAATCATGCAAAAAGACTCAAAATCATGTGTTAAATAAATAGCCATTAAACCACATACAGTTGTTTGGGCCCTGTTGATAATTAAAAAAAAAAAAGAAAAGAAAGAAAAGAAAGTTTTTGAAATATTTTGTAAAGTTCTATTTAAAATGTACTGCATTTGCAAGAATATGTAGAAAACACACACTACATATCTATAATAAACATATTCAAATGGATCAGAATCAAATAAAATAAAAAAATAAAAATGAGAAAAAAATGCAAAATGTGTAATTCTTCCCAGGTAATAGGAAGTATCTATGAATAGCGCACTCCGCTGGTGTAGAGTGGATGTGCGCTCTCTGCCGTAGCTACAATAATGTGAATTCTGCATTTTGTCTCAGTGGCCCACAACAGAGCGCACTGTAACACACTCCCGACGGCGATAGACAGAGACGGAGACAACAGGAGGAGGAAGAAGACAAATGTGTCCAGAAAGAGGACTTCCCGCTGCCCTCACGAGCTGGAAAAGGAGTGGCGCCGACTCCGGAATCTCATTATGTCGTAAATCCGTTAGATTATTAGTCATTTATCTGAGAGCTCTGTAAGAGGATTGAGACCAGCAGATAATGAGGCAAACTGACAAATGACACTGCCCAACAGATTAATGCAGCCAACAACTAACTGCCTACGGACGCAGCATTTTAAGGCATCATGCGTAGGCTCGCTCTAAATGCTTTTAAAAGCGAGTCTGTGTGTTTATGCACGTAAATAAAACTATACAAGAGCTTCCACAATAGTTGTGACAATCCATCTAAGGGTTTTTTGCTTGTCTATAGATTGACACGCTGCGTGTCAAATTAAAAGCAGATTCCTCATCACCTGTTTTGTTATAGCCTGATCATCAAGCCTACTTTAATTATCTGACTAACCTAATTAAACAAAGTCCTCTTCCATTTCTTTCTCCCTATATGACATCCATCGGTAAATCCCACAGACCTGACTGACTGGCAGAGTTCCTCACTCATCGTGGAGTGGAGCTGTGGTTTATTATGGAGTCTAATCCACTGGGCTCATTTGTAGCTCAACGTTCCTCTACTGGCATTAACAAACCTTCTATCTTACCGAGAGCCATTTATTGCAGTTCTTTTGTACATCCATGAACGTTAGGAAGACTGATGCTGAGCAAACATGAAAGCTGACAGAATATTTTTAAACCTAGTGAGCTGACTGTCTACATAGCATTTATGTCATGTTTAAACAATCAAACCAAACCTAAAACAGCTATGTTGGACACCAGACATGAGAAACGGCATCTAAACAAGACAATGTACATAGTTTAGCTTCAGTTTTAGCTTTAATAACCATCTTACAGAAAACTTTCTTCAATTGTATATTTTCATTGAGTGTTAGGATTATAGTTATGGATGGAAAATGTCATCTCATAATAATAATAATAAAAAAAAACAATGGAATTCTCCACTATTATCAAAAACAAACGTGCGAGTGTGTGTGAGACAGTCAGTCGCCCTTTTCAGCGGCATAATGTTGCGTTTTCAAGAACGGATGAGTCACAGAATCAACAGGCTTTAGCGAAGAAGTGACATTTGTTGTCTTGTGACAGAACAACATCTGACATACAATGCAGTAAGCTCGACCCAGCCAAATACCTGCTTATCAAAGCTTCAGCCAATAACAGAGAAGCTGAAAAATAAGAGGAAATAAAATAATTCCAAGCATGCCTAACACAACTACACACTCATATTTAAATGAAAGCTTCCCTCAGACACACTAACACAACCCACATGTAAAGACACAAGGCATACGTATCCCTCTCATTTTTGGATGTTTAACCACCAGTGAAGCAGAAGACAGATGACAACATCTCATCATAACTGATTTATGAAATGAATCCATCAAAGTCCATCTTAAATGAATCTCACTGGTAACGCACACACACACACACAAACAGCCCGGCTGACGGGAAATTTCATTGTGATTTGGGCATCAGAGGGGGTCATGAAAAGTGCATACGTGTATAGAGTGCTTGTCATTGGATGATGAACGCTGGTAATATGAGTTGCCATGTTCTCCTTTCTCATAGTAACAAACACAGCAGCATTGAGTTGTTGCCAACTTATTACAATGTATCATTAACGTGCCTATGTGTCAACTATTTATACAAACATTTGGAAAATAAATATCTCTCTCAATCCATTTGCAGGTTGCATATACTGACAGACACTAACGCGTTTATATTTACATCATTGTGAGAATCTCCTGTCGTGTATTGTTCAAAAAGCAATTGATCCGATGTTGGATCGGTTTGTGTTTATACTGTTCTGGAAGTCAAGTGGTCTCACTGTAAAAAAAATATTTTCAAGATTTGTTATCACAACATATTTTCTTTTGTCAAATCAACTTTATAATAATTTATTTAGTTGAGATAACTTATTATTTTGAGTTTCTGATGGTCAAATTAATCTACTTCATTGTATTAACTCACTTTTTCCAGTTCAATCAACTTAAAATTTTAAGGCAACCAGGTGACTTACTTTTTTAAGTTAAACCAACAAAAAAAATGTACAGTGTAGTAATCACAACATTTTTTTCTTTTGTCAAATCAACTCAAATAATTTATTTAGTTCAGATAACATATAATTTTGAGTTTCTGATGGTTAAATTAATCTCCTTCATTGTATTAACTCACTTTTTCCAGTTCAATGAACTTAAAATGTTAAGGCAACCAGGTTACTTACTTTTTTAAGTTAAACCATCAATATTTTATAAAGTAAAATCAAAAATGTATTTTTAAATGACGCACCTTTAAATTATGCTGATGACTAGACTAACCATAACCCTTCTGACAGTATTATTCAGTCCCATTAGGTGGGTCCCCACAAAGCTACACTTCTTTCTATATTCCTGAAGACATTTGGTCGAAATCTGACATGCATCTATCCCCAGAACCGCAGCGGGTGCTCAGGTCTGGTAGCTGGTCATAGTCATGGTTAAACAGGCTGTGCCCTTCCACGCCCTGGGGGCTTCGGAGACAGAAAATACAATTATGTGCGCTGTGAACCCAGCCACTCTGTGTGCTAACTGGATTTACATTCAGGCCTTGATACTCCACTCCCGGCCATCACACAAACATATCAGAGCTGATTCTGTCCAGACGACATCATTAGGCCTACAGGCACCAAAACCAAGAACCACATCACTAAACGCACTATAGAAAACAGATCAGAGTAGCCACACACACACACACACACAAAACAAATCCCTCTCACCTTTTATTGCTCTTTCCTCTAAACAGGGATAAGCTTTTATTGTGTTTAAAAGTGAAAACTTGCAACCTGACATTTGTGTTCCCATTTAAACCTCCTTTTATCACAATCAGCATTTCAGGAGAAATGCCTTTGTTCTCAACGACTAAAATTCCCCGAAAGTTTGCCAAAAGCATCCAGACATCCTAAGTACTTCCATTCACTCAAACACAATGGGCTGCAGTCTAAGTAGGCCACTGCAATACCACAACGAAACCTTCTCAAGATCCGGATGTCACAACTGGGGATTGGCAGAGAACGTTGCATATGGGACCGCCGTTAAATGGCAGCTCGTAATTGAAATTAAAGGTCGTCTTTATTAAACCTGTTCTGATGAGGTGGCAGATGCCTTATCCCACCTATGAATGCCCAGAGCTGATCTGCAACGAAAGAGTTTGACTTTGAGCTGTTTGGCTGGTGTGAGACACACTTAAATTATTAACACTTACACTACCTGCAGTTTCAACTTGCCCTACATGAATTATGAATATGCTGCAAGCATGAGAGTGTAGAGAAGCCACTGTCTCCAGCCTGCTTTGTGACATAGCTGTTATAAAAAAAACACACACACACAGAGACAAAAAATCTATATAACTTCCATGAAAAAAGGAAAACGCACATCAATTCTTCAGATTTAAATGAAGCCATTGAAGCAACAATTGCCTTAAATTGCGGACAGAGCGTTCTAAGGCAGGACAAAGCCGAGGCGTACGTGCTCACCTCCGACGGGTTTTGCACAAAAGACCGATCCAAAACTCCGGTGTTAAATGACAGTAAACTGCAAGAGAGAGGAACACAACTTCCATTTGGATGGTACTTAGACAACAAAAGGCTTTAATGTGCCAAGACCAGTCATTTGTGTAACTCCATTGAGCTCTGAACCTCACTGTCATTCGTTTAATGCAGTAGGAACTATAGCTGAGGCTTCTGTCATTAGCGCACACAGCTGTCCCTCCGACCACAGATACGCGCCTGACGCTGACATTGTCTAAAGTTACAATAAAAACACTTAGCCCTAGAAGAAAGGATGACAAATGTGGACAAAAAGCCAAGCACAATAATTAGCTGTAAGCTCTGATAACTGTAATCTGCATCACTCTCAACAGACAGTCTGGCCTCTTTCCTTAAAAAGACATTTATCTTGCTGTTTAAAATGATACAGGAAAGTAGCCAGATTTAATTAGAGGGATAATCAGGGGATTAATTAGAAAGCGAAAGTAAGAGGGAGAGAGAAAGAGAGAGGGAAAAAGAAGAAAAAAAGTGATCAGCAAAGGTAGAAGTTGCTCTATTGTTAAATTCAGTCACATAATTTATAGTTTAAAAAAAAACAAAAAACAATGGTCCAACTTTGGTTCTAATTCACTAAAAAAAAGTAGAGTATCACCTTTCTATTAATTATTTCCAACCATTTTTCCCAAACCAGAATATGTTAATTATGTATGTAGAACTACCATTTTGCTTTATTTTTGGCAAAATATACATACTGTATATACAAATATATTTATTTGGGAGCGTTGGGAGACTCATGGGAGTGGGTGGGCGCTAAAGCGTTATTTTGGCATGATGTTTCGATTATATGACTGCAGATTTCTTTGTAAATAATCGTTTATAATTCCTGGTTAAAAACTACATTACCCATGATTCTACAAAGTTGAAATTACTAACTGTTGACTGTGGCATATAAAGACCGCCCTATATTATTAGGGGCCAGGGTCAAAGAAGATCTTAAAATAAAAACATTTTAGTGGACTACAGTATCAGATGACTCTCACTGTATAACCTGGACATCAACAGGCCTGGTTTCATGGGAACTGTGATCAGTGCTGTACTCGCAATGACTCCGTAAGGGGCACTATGGACTCTCGAACCCAGCAAAACTTGAGCTTGGTTCAACCAATCAGCCATAATCACACAGATAATCGAGACCATCTCAGCTCCCAAACACTATCATTCCCTGGCTCTTAATCCCTCACATTCCCACCCTCTATCTCTTTTACTGTATCTTTAAGGCTGGACCAGCAGGAGATTATCGACCTACAGTACTGTCCTTATTTTTCCTTCTCTGCTCTTCCACGGGGATTTTATTTGACAGTGTGTGCTCATGATTGTTCTAGTATACACTAAATCTGGGATGTAGGCAGTAAGTACAGGGGAAAAAAATCATGTTCCAGTTTACTAAACCTATTATTTTTCTTTTACATTTTTAATACAAAAAGTGCAGTCACATGTGTATCATGCTGAACTTCCAAGCATCAATAGGGCCGTCTCACAAATGTAATACACACACAGACACAAAATAATAATAAAAAATGATTGTAGAGTATACAGTGAAAGTGTATGTGTGTAAGAGTTGAAGGTACACAAGGGTAAATTTTGTAAAAAGGGGTGAAGAGGCTCGACCACAAAAACAGTCATGAGAATTTCTGGATTTTGTTATCAGTTATAAATATTAATGCAGACATCTCAACCACAGAGCTAGAGACAAACTGTGAGAGTGGGACAGACAGAGAGAGAGACTAATACAAAGAAGCAAGCCAAAAAATGGCATGTCTCTGTTATTCACAGCAAAACAAACCAAAGTGTAAACACAGCAATGAAAACAGAGTCTGAGTGAGATCTGAATCTGTGCAAATATATTAAAACTATCAAAGCATTAAAGCAGTTCACTGGAGAAGTCAGTGAAATATTCTCAACCTGTGAGTCTTTCTGTGATTCGCACACCATGCCAGGAGTATAACACAATTTTGGCATTATTGTATTTCACATTCATTCAAGATCACAACTTAGGTAAAATATCCTTTGGTTTGCCGCGTTGCTGTAGATTCAGCAGTGGTGCTAGTGATGCAAGAATCATTGTTACATCATAGATCATTAAATTTTAAAGCAAACTAGAATTAATCTTTCAGTGTGCACGTGTGTGAATGTGTGCTGGAGGGGGGGGGGGGATATACAGGTGGGATGAGAGAATGCATGTTCACTAAATAGCTTCTAAATATATGCATGATTCCCCAGTAGATGTGATCCCCTGACGTTTGGGACAAAACAGAAACCAGACGACAACTCTCTAACTGGGCTAATAGGCTAATTGCAACAGGGTGAGATTATTCACTGGCAGAACACCACAGGTCCAGCTCTGGTATTTATTCACGTCAAAGAAAACACCATCTTTCATTTCCCATAAGACTTGAGTAGATGATCATGGCCTAGTTTTGAACCAGACTTTTAACTGGTCTTAAATTATGTTTACAGCATACCTAAAGTTGGTGAGAGTGACCAAAACTGCCTAGGATTCTAGTTTAACATCTGAATTGATGTGGCAAATTATATTGTGTTCTGGTGTAAGAGGTCACTTAGCAAAAAGGTCTATTGTCAATAGTGTAGTGATGTGTGAAGCACAGCTCACACGGTAGTCACTTTCTAACCAGTTTTAACCAGTGTAAGCGGTTTTCTGTTGGTCAATTTGTAAAATCTGTGTGATCTACTTGAATCAGTCTCAAAATCTGCATTGGGAAATCGTTTGCCGTAAACTAAAAAATCCCTGATCACGTGGATTCCAATAAAAATGCAAATTTTCACAAGCGAAATCCAGTCAGAGCAAAGGTAAATGTGACTACACTTTCAGCTGTAAACAGGCAATGTGTCCAAACACAATTTCTAAAACTATCCAGTAGCAACTTTTGTAGACTAGGCAATTTATAATTTATAATTTGAGGCTGTGCCTCAAATCCCAGGATGCAACAGTCCACTGACCCTCACTGCTAGTGAAGTGGATTTTACTGAATGAGATTTCAGATTTATAGCCATTGCTATAAATCGTCACATTCCCAGACCATCCGCTTTCAGGCGAGAGTGTGACATTACAGAAGCAGTGTATTGACAAAATTGTCTTCTTGAATTTGCCTTGATGTTTAAACTAACTATTGGGATTCTTTAAAGCTACACTGTGTAACTCTTTTAGTTTATTCTTAGCTAAAAACTTTCTTAGTTCGTTCAAAAATATATGTGCTCATTAATGTATGTTTACTTCGTTCAAGTAATAAAGTATTCTCGTGAGTGTATAATATGCCATTGAAAATACATACGGGTAAGGGGTTCTAGGGGTCCATCTTGAAAGTGCATTAGCCAAAGAGGGACATACAAGTTAATTCAAGCTTTGCCTTTCGCGTTTATGTTTGAGTTAACACTCATGGACGAGGTCGAACTGGAAGCCATGTTAATCTTGGACTACATTGGCCACCGTAGGAGTTAAAACGAAATCGGAATTGAGAGGAAAAGAAACTAATATTCCCTGGATGGTCATATAGATGGGGTTAAAAATCACACAGTGTAGCTTTAACCACTTGTGTGTAAGAGAGAGAGAACTGAACGTCTTAAATCCTGGTGATAAGTGCAGACAAGAGTGTTCGGGGTTATATAAAAGAATGGAGAACACCTCATCTAGAGGTCAAAGGTTAAAACTCCTAATTGTCACATCATGAACAATTTAAGTCTTGATTCATGCAGCAGACATGATACACAGTGTAGACCTGGACTAGCGGCATAAAACGCTATATTTGGGTAATTCGAAAATCATTATTTATGTCACAAGAGAAGCCCTGATGACAGGTTATCTGAGTTGGGATGTTTTTACAGCACTAAGTGTTTTTCTGATTTGGACATTTACAAGCTTCAGTAGTGCTAAAGATATCAGGGACAGAGCCAAATCTCCTCCATTACACCGATTGGGCCATTTTGAGCAGGCATACTAATGTGTAAATTGCGCGTGTATTTTCGACACAGTGAGTGAAATTTTAATCCACCAATCCATCACCTGTCACTTTTTATAATATGAAATGTCCTATCTATAAAGTGTACCTCTCAGGCTGTGATTACAGTAAGTGAATTTTATAATTTTATCTCTCAGCTGACACGTGCTGCGTAAATCATGATGCATTTTGGGCAAATGGTGGCAGTGACTCACCTGTGACTCTGACATCACATACAGGAAGTGCTGATCAGCAGAAAAGGCCATGTCTCTCAGGATCGGCCCATTATCGACCACCTGGATGGTTTCGTACTGCAAAGCACCATAAGTAGGACCATCTACCCGAATCTGAAAGGAGAACGAAGACACTGTGTTACTCGACCATTTATACGTTAGTAACATGTGAAAGAGACAAAGGCTGTGTCCAAAATCACACCCAAACCCTTAAACACAGCACTATTTGAGGGAACAGCTATTTGTAGTGCAGTCCGAATCCAAAGTGGACGTTGTCAAGTGCATTCATTAAATCCCACAATACAACGCAATAACTAGTGTACAACCGGTGTACGCTCAACGGCTAGAGAATACCCATAATGCACTGTGAGAGTCCACCCATCCACTTTCCAAACTTTTTAACTGATTATTAAATATCAAGTTTCAAGTTTGCATTTATTTATATAGCACATTTAAAGGGACACTCAACCGTTTTTCATATTAAATAATGTGATTCCCTTAACTAAGACGAGTTGATACATACCTCTCTCGTCTCGCTCTGGCTTGCAAGACACTTTGATAGCGCTTAACTAGCCCAGTTCATTCAATATGGGCCAAGCAGAGAAGCGACCAAACACCTCTACGTTTTCCCCTATTTAAATACAGTTATACGAGTAGAGTAACTCGACCTAGGACGGTGACACAAAATAAAACGTTGCGCTTTTCTAAGCGTGTAAAGTGGATAACTATATTGTATGGGGGTGATTTTGAACACAACCAGAGTAAAGCAGAGGGGAAGGGAAAAGAGTTGTTAAGTTGTTAGACATCTGTAGGCGACGTTACGTGCCATAAATTGCAGGTTCAGCAGAGAGCTGTAACATTCTCACACAGTTGGACTGCAGTGATGGAGGTCTCATGACTATCTCTGAACATCTGTTGTTGCTGATGCAAAAGTGCATAATCACACTCTGTTCTAGTCTAGATATAACGCCTCCCCCCCAGACTACATCCTCCAACCAAACACACTCACTAAAGGGCCGTATGAGAACTGAAGTCTTTATGCGTGCCATTAAAAATTACAATCCACCTGATAACCCATTATGAAAGAATGAATGAGCTATTTCCCTTCCCTTTTTGACACTAAACAGTTTAGGAGGTATCATGTCCATTCCTATCTGAATAAACCTCTTTATCTCTCCGTTTATGGCCTAGACTCCCATCAGACGGCAAGTCATGTCAACCCAAGATCATCTTACCACAAGAGACGTCTAAAATAATTTTGTGGCACCACTTCAAAAAGTCCCTTTCTGAGTCTCTGTGAAGTTTAAGTGTTCCCTTTGGCTTTGCATTCGCTTTCTCTGGGACTTCTTGTACTGAATGCTGAGGGTCACAAAACAAAAACGAAAAAAAAAAGCGCAAGAACAAAAGAAGAGAACAGAAGGGAAATGGGCGGAAGAAAGCAAAAGCCCTTCACACGAGCCAAAGTCTTATTCAGCAAGAAGGTTATCTAATCTCTCCAATCGAGGGCTGGTTAATTTGGCAGGGATTGGGTTTCGGCCAGGAAGGGCTGCAGTGTTTGGGATGGCATCGTGTGGACAGTGGAAGAATGAACTGCAGGAGGGCTTGTGAAGCCCCGGTCGAGCCCCAGGAGAGATACATGGAGTGGTCCGACAGATCACTGGAGGGATGGCCATTATCACTACCGTAGATAAACAAATTAGCCCAAGGGGATGACTATTACCATGTCTGTTAGCGTTAGCACAGAGGATCTGATAACAGACACAAAAAAAGCAAAAAGACGTAGCTAAATCAACATGCTAATATACAGAAAACACACAAGACAACAGAGCGGACTATTAGAGGCCGTCAAGCAGCAGTTCAATAGTCCTAAAGTACATCAGTGTTTAT
This sequence comes from Pimephales promelas, assembly GCF_988280905.1. NCBI lineage: Eukaryota > Metazoa > Chordata > Actinopteri > Cypriniformes > Leuciscidae > Pimephales > Pimephales promelas. Next base: position 9,940,446 of record NC_142792.1, on the reverse strand, counting down.
TAATGTATAAGCATTTTTTTTTTATTTTTTTTTTATAAACTGCTGAATTCCTAAGCCTTGAACAAAACAATATAATTTTCTCCCTTTCATTTCAATATCAATAAAGTGGATTATATTCTTTAAATCCTGATTGGATTACACCGCTAATCTGTGTATCACACAATCATTTAGATTTAATTCCAGTTCAAAGCCATGGCTCTGACACCATTTGTACAGTTGTTGTTATCTCACTCTCAATTTCTGTGTGTTTGTACTAATTATTTATTTTAAATATCTTTATCTTAAACTTCTATAATGCATTACCATTAAAATTTGTTGCAGATTGTCTCAAAATACAAGAACTCTTTAATTTTGGAGTAGAAGTAAGCCTGGACATTTCTGCTCCATACACACTAACCGTCTCAAAACATCCCCTAGTGGCCATGGACAGTATGTGGGGTTAAATTACAAAAATGGTTAACAGCTATCTTTCAGAATTTACATCAAGGTCACTCGATTTCGATTATGCATGATTAAAGTGCTTTTAGATTTATATATATATATATTAATTCAGTATATGATGAAGTTAATAATACAGTATTGCTCATTTGTAACACTCAATACATATCAGCGGTTAAAGTATCACACTGTCATAGGGCAGGCTAGTCGAGAATGGCAGGCTGACTCTAGTTAAGATAAGCCAAGCGAACAGCAAACAGAAGGAGAGGTGATGAAGGAAGACATAACCACAGGAGTTCTGCAGCTTCATAACGTGGGCAGGACTCTACCCAGCATCCATGGAAACGGCAATTTCCTCTGGTTCAAAACAACTTCATCTTAAGCCCTGCTATCAGGCCAGTGATATGACTAGAGATTAAGACTGATGGTGTAGTAGACTATATTATCAAAAACGGTGGGATGAATTCAATAAAACAGTTGAAGATTATTATGTGTGGTATCCCAAAACTGCATCTTATTCACTGAAGAGCCTTCCTTTTTTTACAATCCAGCGATAGTAAATGTTGAATACAGAACTTTATCACTTTTCCACTCAGAATATTTACCAAACAGTTTTTTTTTTTTTTGGCATTATGTGTGAAACATTTTCCTTGCAATCTTTTTGTCAATCTTTTTCTTTTATTTGAATCCTTTTAGGTTAGCTAAGAGCTTTCTTTAAACCAACTTTTCGGTTTAACAACTGTTTTTTTTTTTTAACCTGGTTTGATATATATAAATATATACACACACATACAGTTGTGTAAACATAAATGTAATTTATATATAACTGCCAGCCTACAAAAAATCAGGAGCATTTATTTATTGATTTGAATGGAAATATTTTCAATTGTGGTACATTTCAATGCAAAGTATAAACACATCATGCAATCCTCACTCAATCAAACTCCTTTCATTCCGCACTCCTGTGCTATTTGACTAGTGACGGCTGCCCTTTCAAACTCAGATTGTTATTCTCCATCTAGCATTTGCCATTGACTTCTGAAAAATTTGCATAAGTACGTAAGCAGCACCCCTCTCAGGAGAACGCTTTACTTTTGCACCGGCAGGCACAAGGCAGCCCTTGCAAAAGCTTGCTGTCAAGTAAAGCATTTTGGAGAGGCAAAAAGCGATAGAACTCTGTACAAACCCCAAATTTAACCTTGGCAATAGCAAGTCTTGTGATCTTTCAGTGAGCCTTTCTTCCACAAGCAGCAGTCACTTGGGAGATGTTCCCTCAGTTTCCTTTAAAATGAGTGTGAGATAGCCCACACTCTCCATTTGTGAGGGCAACAGCGGTGCCACGAATACACCACTCACACAGCAGAAGTCTGTTCGCCATGGAACACGGGATGCTTCTGGGTGCCCATTACATTATGGCTCAGAACGAGGCTACACTGATATAGAACAAAGCTGAGAAGAGGCACTGAGTCACTGAAGTGCTGTAACAGAAGAAAACTACAAATAACTAACAGAGCTGACGCGGGACACCAGACATCAGGCAATGTTTGGGTGAAGGCCACTACGATTGCTGACGCTCCCTCGAGAGTTCCTTTAGAAGCAAGAGCCACTCTGATGCACAGATATTGATCTATGACATTCAAACCCCAACTATAACAAAAATAGAGCTGCACGTGTCGACATCTGTAAGCAGATCGGCCTCGCTACCGTGAGTGACTCAGTGTCAAGACGTTCAGAGATTGTTTTCTGTTTATTTGAGTCAAGTCCCCTGAGACAGTTTGAGACAGAACCTGCACATCAGCACTCATAACGCACTGGGAGATCTCGACGTGTTCCAGCCTGCTATAGACATGGAAAGTGAAACGAAAGGTTTGCTTTGTTTTCGACGCCTCCATTGGCTGAGTCGGAGTGTGCTGTAGTAAACAGCGAGAGTGGGTGGACTGGGAAGTCTCTTAATGTCAATCAATGCTGAAAGAAAACTGCAAATTCCCATTTTGCAACATCGATACTTAGCTGAAGGCGACAGGGTTTACAAAAGTAACTTGAATGGGCTGACGCTAAGCTTGGGAATTAAAGATGATCATGTCCTAAGAGCTATTGTCTGGTGTCGTGGTTATCACTAAGTATTAGGCAATAAAGAAATGAGATGATTTCAGTGGGGAATAAAGACTTTTGTGGTCAAGGTCTCTAATTTAGGGCGAAATTCACTCGTGCCTGTGGAGTGATATAGTAGCCCTCAATCGGGTCATGGGGTCTATATGACCCCAATCTAATTTTACTTGACAAAAAAAAAAGGTTCCCTTCATCTCAGTGGAATAAGATTTTGTGACTTTTCATACATTATCTATCTATAAACACAGAAAAAAAAATGGGCTTGATTCGGTTGTTCTGAAGGTATGTAAAATAAAAAAAAATAAAAAAAGTTTACACTTCTGAGTCTTCGGGGTCAATATGACCCCACATTGAAGTGAATGGGAAATGGGAAATGTCCAGCATAAATCTGATTTTTTTTTTTTTTACACAGAAATGAAGGACTGGTACTAGAGCATCAATGCAATGTTTCATCTTAAAAAAATATTTCATATGCTAATGCTAAAGCTAATTGTGTAGTTGAGGAATTGTGTGGTATATGGATAAAAAAGTACTTTATATCTCCAAAATCTCAGCATTAATGAATAGATGAGAAGTAAACAAAAAAAAAAATGATATATTATTTGTATGATTAAAAAATTGTATATTTTTTGTACAATTACTCAATCAATTGTTGGAGTCGTATAGACCCCGAAGCCCAGAAGTGCAAACAGGAAAAGAAGACCATTTGAAGGTTAAACAAACATTTAGCTTTCAAATGAGGGAAATATATATGTGTTCATTGACATTTATTGAAAGTCTTTGGGATGAGCTGGAGGAGACTTTACAGAGTGCTTGACCCTGGCATTGTCAATACAAGATCTTGACCAAAAATGTATCCACCTCTTGATGGAAATAAAAGTCCCTACATGGTTAAGAAATGAAAAGCTACACTGCATCAGTTAGGTTTAGAAGAACACATAACATGCTAGAAAAATTAAAAAAAAAATCCAATCAAAGACTCTTAAACATTTGCCTATTAAAATCCAAACAGTTTTTTTTTTTTTTTTTTTTTTTTTTTTGGCTGGGCAGTGTATATTAACATTAAATGCTATAAAACTTGAAGCTGAAGAATATGTATACAATTAGATAAACATACACACAAGTGTGGTATAGCTTTTATAGAATTTAATTTCCACGCAATGTTATAGTCACATTGATTTAGCTGCTTCTATAGAGCATAAAATCAAACAACATAAATCCCTCAACAGTTGCGCAAAACTGAAAAGTTTACGGTTCAGAGTTTTTCCATATCAGTTCATAAGGCACTATTGGCAGCTGAAAACTAATTTTGAGGGTCTGTTTGCATAATTCCTTTACTGCACTGGGCAATGCAAATAACGCTAAAAGCGCCAGTTCCAAACAATCGCACAAATACAAAGACTGAATGGATTCTGTTTGCAAAAAAAAAAAAAAAAAAAAAACACATCAAACCATCTGACGGCTTCATCATCAGGTAGAGCCGCAGCCAGGCAACTGGTCCTTCTGATATGGCATTTCTGCCACTAATGAGTGAACGAGACATGGACCTGTTCCGCTCTAAACACGTTGTGCCCAGCAAGACGGCATGTTCACAAGAGAGAAAGGCTTTGTTTTGGTTGCCGGGTTATGAGATTGAGGTTGTTGAAAACCTCTGATCCGCAAAACAAGTGTGCGTGCATGCGTGTACAAAGCCGGGGCCCGGTGTCTCAGGGAGCGCACAGGCAGAACCCTGCGGAGGAGAGACCTAATCAGATTTCCTGATCCGTTTGTCCCTCCGGTTTCTTCTTTGCAATCAGCGGATCGGTACCACGGCAGGATTTTAATTACTAGGGCTCTAACAGTGCGGCACAAACCTGCTCTGACACACTGATTGCGGCAATGCCATCGCCAGCCAAATTAACTTTCCTCTACAACAACAGGCCTCTAAATAAGCTTAAAGCTTTTAAACACACCAGCTCAAGACCAACATAGTCTGAACTTAAATTGGCTTAAAAACTTTAACATACATTTTCTCATTTAACGCTCCACAACACACTGTAGGACATGAATACACAATTGCTCGTAATGTAGTTAACCTTTATGTAATTGTGAAGAACTCTCAGTCGGTTTGCATGAACTTTGAATCTTGCCATATTTCCGCTTTTAGCGATGTTGTAAATGTAAAAAGGTCCCCGTTCTGCTTGAGGAAGGTGTGTTTTATATGCAGGGCTTGCACTGGCTGCGGGGAGGATGGAAGTGATATTAGCAGCCGAAAGTTTCTCTGTCACCTCTTTTACCCTACAGTCCCACAGAGAGAGGAGCTGGGATCACACTGCTCCAACTGTTAAAAACCCATTGCAATCGGAGAGAGAGAGAGAGAGAGAGAGAGAGAGAGAGAGAGAGAGAGAGAGAGAGAGAGAGAGAGAGAGAGAGAGAGAGAGAGGGAGATATTACCCATGGGAGTCTGGTGGGGAAATGTTGCGAACATATCCATCATATTTCTCGTCTTTTCACAGAACTACTGGAGGAGACGCTACTGTGCATACAAAAACGGGGGCCAAAAATTTGAGTTTCAAACTGTGATTTTGCATGTATAGACTACCAGCAAAAGTTTTGACAGTCCAATTTCTATTATTTGTTTTTTTTTTTTAAATAACATAAATGTAGACTTGACTTGACTTACCAAAAGGAGAATAAACAAACAATACTTGACAGGAAACATGAGGGATATACTGTATATGGACAAGGGGAAACGCAAGACAATAACCAATAACAAGTTAGAACTAAATAATGTGAACCAATGAAAAGACAGAACTGACAACAAGACAATATACCAGCAAGAACATGAAAAAGAACCAATGAAAACAAGACAAGAATTCATAACGTAAACAATATATGTCATTACTTTTTTACGCAATTATGTCCCGACACATGGCACGCGTTTTATTATGTTATTTAATATTGACACACTAACAGGATGTCATTGTTCCATATTGTTTTCATTTCAATATTGTGGGAAAAGTATTTGAAACTCAAATACTTCCTTGCAGAGCGAAGGTTATTTTGTCTGCGTCTATGTGTGGTGTCAAGTTCAGGGGACGGGTGTCTGCAGGACGCTTTCCTCCTGTGTGACAGACAGGACTCCCCTCTCGCTCTCTCTCCAGGGTGTCTACGAGTCTGACCTTTCATCCGTATATCTTTGCCCTCTTTCTCTCGACTTTTATCACCCATGCTTCCTCCTCTCACCCACTCTCTTGTGGTTATGATTTCGCCATCTCTTCACTCATTCCCATCAGCCCCTTAAAACCCACCTCATGCATCAATTTCTCTCCATACTCATCTCTCCCATCCTCTCCCACTGGGTGTTCCTGGTTTAATCTGAGGTTAGATGTGACCTCTGGGCCACATGCTGTTTCCTCTCCATTTTCTACTCTATCCCTCTTTCGGGTCTCTCTCTCTCTCTTATATCAGAGAGGCTTTATTCTTCTCGTGTATTCAGTCTGAAAGGAGGCCTCATGGCCTGTTGGCTGCTTTGAGTAGCACTGGATATTTTTTCCCCCCCTACACCCTTATTTTGAGAGGCAGACATCTCACTGTGGCTCTTCAGTCACAAGCCGTGAGGGCTCTGGGCTGATGCTTGACCAGCACATGCTCTTAGACTTCTCCACATCCATCAAAGAAAAAAAACACAGCACACACACATTGTTTTTTTCAGTAATCCATTGTTTACGTTGCAACGTCCCTGATCTCAGTGGGATTGATCACTGATTTCCATTATATGGACCGAAAAAACGGTGACATTACTTTTGTGTTACACTGTAGAAAGTCATACAGCTTTGAAAGGTAAGAGTAAGTAAATGGCAGAATTATCAGTTTCAGGTTAACTTTAACTTCAAGTTTCGATCAACAGGTGTATTTTATATTGTATTTTGGAAAGGGAATAGCTTTATAAGATATTTAACACCCACTTTTCACAAATTTAATCAATTCCTAATGGATAAAATCAAGCGCCGCTCCGACGTTTTCTAGTTTACTATTTCAAACGGAAAAAAAAGTTACATTGTAATGGTTTGTGAATGCCATTTCATGTTGACTTTAATCCGTAAGTGGAAAAACATGGCAGTCCCTAACATAGAAAACTCTCATTCTGTATACATCTTTTAAAAACCCACCACTATTACCGCTTTCACCGTGTATTATTTTCATCCGTCAATACGGCCATTCATTATTTAATACAGCTCTTTCTCTCACTCCAGCTCCTCATTATAGTCACTGCAGGGTACAGAAACAGACAGGGCGTCGCTGGAATTTTTAAATGAAGTAATTTATCTGAAACAAATACCTGTAGAAAGAAGACAAATCTATTTTCCATCAGCCCAATTTTTCAAGCTGGGAAATAAATGATTTCTCTACTCTTTCTATTTTATCTTATTCACATATATACGCCCAGTGGCCATAAACACACACACACTGGGAAACATAGGTGTCCACGTGAGGTATGGGTCAAGGCTATTCAAACTGACAATGTGATGTGGGAAGTGCATATCCAGTGACTCGACAAAGCTTAGAAATGTTTAACTTTATCAAAATGGGCTGCCACATGATGCAGTATCTTCCAAATGTGATCCATCACCTTAAGATGTTTTATGCACACCTTTCCATCGCTGTCAGTGTGAACGGAGCTTGATACTGGCTGCATATGGTGATTAGTCAACATTATGTTTATGTTCCACATATAACGAATCTTTAAGATGCAAAACATTAAAAGAGAAAGAGAGAATAAGGTAGAGAGGAGAAGGATTAAAAGAAAAAAAGATTATTATTGTTATTATTCTTAATGTAATTTTAACATTACAAATGTCAAACTGAATAATATGTGTGAGCACACTTTTCAAAACTAGTGACCGGCATGTAGCCGGTTACTGATATTCTTATAAATATCAGAAAATGAGCTGAATGGATTCAAAAACGGTAAAACTCAACTGTTTAACTCTGAGGGAGTAATAAAATGAGCCTGTCATGATTTCCAAAAAAAAAAAAGTGGAGTATCCCTTTAACAAATAAGACTTTGCAATGAACTTTGCAATTTAGAGGGGAAAACTGGGTGTATTTTAATATTTCAATAACATGGTTTTGGGTTCAACTATAGACCATTTTGCAAGAGGTAAACATCACTGGTCCAGAAGCACTTCCTGTTTTTAACACTGGGATAAAATACAACCAACAGAACATATAAAACTGAATCAAAAAGTTAAACAAACATCTTTAAGATGTTTTCTTTACATGTGAAATAAAGAAAACAGTTACAAACCCGAAACAGGAAGTGTTTCTGGACCAGTGTTGTTTACATCTTGCAAAATGGTCTATACCATCCGTCTTTGTAAATGTAACGTACAAAATCTGCTTCACTGTCGCTGTGCTATCGTTCACGTGTAAAGCCCGCCCCAACGTTTCTGATTCGTGCCTCGATTTTGACGGATTAGAACTGGGCTCGATGAGCTCTTTGGGAGACTAACTTGTAGAGCAAATCTAAATTTGTCGGAAGTTGTCTGGGTTTTCCCAGGCTAACTTGCATGAGCAAAAGCTCACAAAATGCAATCTGAAATGCACCCAAACGATAGAGTGACAAACAATGCTATCCTGTAACAATAATTCCCTTTCTCCCAGTCTGTAGTGTCTGGCAGGCTGAGGCTGTGGTAGACCAGATGCTGATAGAGTTACATAGAGACATTTCTTTCTTAGAGATCTGTGGTCTTTAGCGGTAAAAAGAGGCCATTGTTTGAGCTTCTAGGGCTTTGGGGCTGTTCCGATTGCTACTGCAGCAGGTAAACAGCATTCAAATCTCTCAGTAAGACCACATTAAATCATAATTACTTTCTTAATAGTTGTCCTTGATCTGAAATTATACAACTTTTCAAAAACAAGTTAATTATCTTTTTCTACAAAATGCAATAACTTTCACTACCTGATATATAGACTTGATTATAATCAGCAATGCTGTCCTTCCAAAAGTAATACGTACTTAATTCATAGACATAACTCAGGAAATAGCTTGAGGGTATCTCTTTTACTTGCTACAAAGTTGTGCTTTCAATTTATGGAAGTTACAATTGCCACTTGAAGTGAAATAATATACTCGCAGGGTATTCTGAACTGTTTTGAAAAGCTCAGGAACGATTCGAGGATGCATTCACACACAGTTGATACCTGTGGGATGATTAACTGAAATAGCAATGCTGATAGACTCCAGCCGAGTATGTCAGTCTCCCTGTCATACCACATACACACCTGACACTTTCCCCTGCCTGAGCTAGTGAGCTTCATGCAGCACTTCAGCAAATGATAGACGCTCTGACAGCTAAAACAACAGGTCTGATTCCACTCTCGCACGCACACCCCACAATTAGCTTTACAATGGCAGACCTTAAACAGACAATGTCACTCCGTTCACAGCAGCTAACAAGCCAATGGGACAGAAAAGCAGAGTGACACGACAGGTAAAGAGTGTGTGTCTTCATGTGAAAGTCTAAAAAAGGCTGGGACTAATAATAGCGTCACTTTATATGGCACGATCAAAAAAGTAAAAGTTCAGACTTACATGAAGATCTAGACCACAAGCAAAAAGTCTGCATGCTCACAAAGGTTTTACCCAAAAGTTGGACAGAAAATGGCATTGAAATGGAATGGATGTTCATAAAAGGATCTTTAAGAGATCAAATCAATCCCATTTACTTTTCCTTGTGGTCTTGAATAATAATAGATCTATAATTAGCAATTATAATCCAGAATAAGAGGCGTGTCTTTGAACAACTGTTTTTGAACGAATTGAAATTTAATGACTCATCTCTCTCTCTCTCTCTCTCTCTCTCTCTATATATATATATATATATATATATATATATATATATGGGTCTTTTTTACTGATAATGTAATCTACAAAAAGATTCTTGTACAAATCATTGGATTAAATGGAATTAATCTCTTTTTTACTGAATCAAAAGATGTGTTTTTAAATTGCATTGGATATAAAATATCCACTTATCAGTAAGAATGAAACAGATTTTGAAATAGAAAATGCCAGACGAAGTCAGGAGTGTGACAGCACTCTTTATCCTTTCAGGGAGCAGAGAGAGGGGTGAAAGGGAGGATGAAAGAGGGATGAGTGAAAACAGTCCTTAAAGGTGTGAATAATGCATGAAGAGCCGAGGCCAGACGAGAAACAGTCACCAGACCAGAACCCGATCGCTGATCCAGTTACCACTGAGCCGTCCCTAAAGCCCTGAAGTCTGCCTTTCTCTCATTTCTCACCCCCCTCCCCTCCCCTATAGTGAGAAATATAGTGAGGTTTATTCTAAAACAGAAAAAAAGTGATCAATGGGTAAAAAAAAGGGAGAAATAAAATCTGTAATCATGTTTCCATCCATTCATCCGAACTCCAGGTAAAGTACAACCTTTGCTACAAAGTGAACATGAAAGCATTAATTGCAACATTTATTTAAGTAAAGCTTTTGACCATGTATTTTTCCAAAGCCTTACTGTACGTTCACACCGCCGCCGACTTCTTCGCGTCAAAGAAGCTCTGGCTGCTCTGTCAAGGACGCTTGTAAAAAAGAACGGGGAAGCTTGTCCACGCTTTGAATGTTCTGACATTGCAGGGAGAATAAAAGTGTCACAACATGAAATGTAATCAACAGAAAAAAAAACAAGCAATACATAAACAAATCTTTTATAATGACAGCATTTTTATTACCGTTTTGGTCGGGAAAAAAATAGTTAGCTATTATTATTATTATTATTATTATTATTTGCGGCCAAATCGGTGTCACCATGAGCAAATTAATCGCAATCCCGCTTTAAAACGAGCGTTCGTAAATATGTCAAATAAAAGTTGCGCTCATACGGTCCCTAAAGGCGAACAACGTCATGTCATAAGTGATACGAAACCAGTAGGAAAAACAGCAACGGCGATTATTAGCTTCTCTTACATTTACTCGGAACTAATGTTTTGGTAGGAACGAAAGTTTACATTGTGTATTTCTCCGGAATCAGTCTATATTCGGATTGGTTGCTGGCGTTTTGCTGCTGAACCGTGTCACAGCTCATTACCATAAAGTTGAGCTTCTTACAACTTTCTGATTGACGCTCAAAACGCCAAAAATGCGACGCCGATGCAATTGACACTCCTTGCAGCTGAGAGAAGCCAGCTTCCATTGAAAATGAATGACTTCCGGCCCCTTTGGAAGCTCAAGTCGGCGGCGGTGTGAACGTACATGTGATCACTTTGTCTATGGCAGCCACTGAAGCTCTGCTATAGCTTAGCCTATACTGTTTGTTGCTGGTATTAACTGCGTCAACTCCCGGACATCCAAATCCACTGAGAGGTGTGAGGCCATCCCTCTTTCTCTCCGTCTGTAGGTGTGAAGGTTGTATTACGCCTTGTTAGCTCTGAAACACGGATTCTCAGTTGCCTGAGAGAAGTGTTGGCACTTAACAGCAGTGCTCTGTCACTAGCTATCTGCACTCTCCATGAGCCTGGGGAGAGCTCTCTCTCTCTCTCTCTCTCTCAATCACACACAATGTAAACCACACACCACCACAACAAGCCACTAAACACTAGCATATATATGAACCTAACAGAAGCTATAGAGAATATGCTTTCTGATTTCTGTTCATGTTTGTGTCTCAGAGGTTAATGCAGCCAGGATGATATGCCCTCAGTTTTTCAAGTTGTGACAGTGACAGTAGGTGGCTAAGTGAGTTTATCTGTGAGAGAATGTGCGTTCGTTCTCTCATCATCTTCTGCATGGCGACATATCAAAGAGCATAGAGCGAAACCTGGCAGGCGTTGTCTTTGTACAGCAAGTCTGAGTGACAAGGCAAACTATGCCGCAATAAATACAGCGAGAGAAAGGTGCGTGTCTGTGCGTTTATATAATCTGAAAGACAGCTCTTAGAAGCGTAAAGCTTTAATTCGGGAGAGATGGGTATGGGTTGTTCCCCACAGAGGATCGGAGATTGTGTCTGTCAACAGCCATATAAAATCCTTGCATGCGGTTTCAATTGGAAAAGGGAACGGGAACTGTCGGAAGTCCATTTCCTGTCCTCATCCTATTGTTTCTTTTCTTTTTCTCAATCAATCTATCCAGAAAGTTGTTTTACTCAATATATTTACAACAGTATATTACTCAGCCACGGCTCACCTGTAAGGGCACTTAATAAAATAATCATCCAAATCAGAGACCTCTACATAAACTGATTCAATAATAAATTGTAAATGTGTTCAGCATTCTGCAACAAATATTCTGATTTTAAGTCAGAGAGTGAACAGGATATATTAAAATTTAACGTATGGCTTCGGCAGGCATGTTGAATGATACTAAGCGGGGCACTGGGGGCCTGAGCCCTGCCCAGCTCTACAGCGCCCCACAGTTTCACATTGTAAATCTGTGGTTAAAAATGGAACTTCAGCGTGCTCAAATTGAGAGCAATTGGGTCAGATTTCTGCTCTGCTTATTTTCACATTATAGTACCTCACGTAAACCTCGCTCCTCAGCAAGACGACATCCATCTACTTCAGCTACAGTATGTGTGTCAAATCAATAAACGTATAAATCCTTTCGTTTAAATGTTCTCATGTGAATAGTCTTTTAAAGTTTCTTTTAAACTTTCTTTTCCTCACTGGAACTCCTGCACAACTTGTGATATTTTAAAACAACATTGGGAGGCAATTCCAGGATTCCAGCACCCTGGTTAGCTTCAAATTCAAGGACTTTCAAGGACTTTCCAGGTACAATACCGTCAAATTCAAGGACTTAATGACGGGACACATTTCAAGTGAGACCAAGGTTACATCTTTTCAGCAGTTTTAGACTATTTTTGCAATGTTTCACAGTGTGTCAGTGAAATGTTGAGGTATCATTGTAATAGTTTTGTGCACATGTGAATGTCATGCCAAAATACAACACAAACTACCTCAGATGGGAAACACTTAACGAAATGCGTGAAAATGACTAATGTAAACCAAGCAAGCTAGTATGCATAGGCCACGAAGTGTTGGCGAAATAACAGGTTAGCGGACCGGAGGGAATAGAATTTTTTCAGAAACTTCTTGCACAAAATAAATTCAAGCACTTTCAAGGACGTGTATATATGGATGTTTATTTTCAAAAACTTTCCAGGGCCTTGAATTTTTGTTTTCAGATTCACAAACTTTCAAGGATTTCAAGGACCAGTGGGAACCCTACAATAAATGCAATACTACAATACTACAATTCTATACAAATATGCCGTGTGAACTTAAAGCCTGTCAACATTAGCACGCCATTCTCAAGCTGAATAACGCAACCTCTGCCAAAAGTGGTCTGTGTGTGTTCAGAGATTAGAATATAAAGCTTACAAAATGTTTATCATAAGTTAGAGCAAAGACCCAGAATCTGACCTACCTAAATTTAAATTTATGGTCAGTATATGACTACTCAAAATCTTAAATTAATGCACAAATAACCATTCAAATAACAATATTATATAACTGTTATTTGAATGGTTATTTTATTTGTGGATTAATTTAAGATTTTAAGTATAATATATATTTTTCTGCATATATATATATATATATATATATATATATACACAAACAATAACAAAAAAAACCCCACTTAACTAACTAAAATAAATAAATTACTTGCATTCCATCAACCACAATTGTATGTACTTAAAAAAAAAGTAAAATACTTGAAAAAATACATAAAAAACATCCCACCATACAGCCCATTAGGTCAGCTCTGGATCCAGAAGACAATTTTGCAAAGGTTCATAATAATTCAAGTGAGTTCTGCATGTCTTTTTACGCCACTCATGTCATCACAGGTATTTGAGAGAGAGAGAGCGAGAGAGAGAGTGTGTGTGTGTGTGTGTGTGTGTGTGTGTGTGTGTGTGCTCTCTGGTTCTGTGCTTTCCTGCAGGCTTTCATCTTTCTCAGGTTAGATTACTGTAAAGCACTCATGTCTGCCAGCATTCCTGGAAGCTTTTTATCCGTGCACTTGTTTGTTTAAAAAAAAAGAAAAGTGGCAGAAAAAGTGAAGAGAAAAAAAAAACAGATATAAAGGGAGCTGGGAATAAGAGGAGCTAACGGTCCTTCCCTCAACTATATTTCAAAGCTCTGTTTGTAAAATGACTAAACTCTAAATCTGCTTGCACACTCCTTTATTTTACACTAACTAATTTACATCAGTGTATGAAAGCTAATAAAACATAAATTAGCTACAACAAGAGCCATAATGACAGGATTTAGCGTATACTACGGTGGCCGAGAGACCTCAGCGCGCTGCAACTGAAGCAAACACATGCAAGTAGAAAACAAAAACAAAAACAAAAAAACATGCAAATGGAAAAAAAAAACATGCAAATACAAAAAAAAAGTGTCCAAAGAGATAAAAAACATCATCATCAGTTTCACAACACGTGGGCTTCAAATGCAGAAATGCGCTGCAAAAGCTCACAACCCAACCAAATACAGAAACGCATTACAAATAACAGAGACCACAATGAAAATTTTTCCAGGGGAACCAAATAAGTGACGAACCCGGCTGGGACGTGCTTATTGAATCCCTATGCCCTAGTCTCTTCGAAGGGCAGACGGCAGAGCCCTTAAACTGGGACTTTGGAGTGAGCGGGGCTCCATTATGTAGCCGTGTACTTGATGAAGGAGGAGCAACGAAAGACAACGTAATTCCTATTTTTTTTTTTCACCTGGGATGTTCCCATGACTACGCAGCACGGTGTCCATCAGCTGAATATCTGTTGTTATGACAGAAATACAATGCTGTTAACAGAACAGTTGCATATGTTTTTATTTTTCTTTACAAAAAAGGTTGGTAACACTTTAGAATACGGTTCCTTCGTTAAAGAATAACGACACAAGAACCAATGAGTAGCAAAGTATTAACGTATATACTCTGATTAACGAACTAGTAAGTAATAGCGCACAGATGAAATTGGTAGTTCATTATTAACCAATCAACAACTGCTACTTTTTTAATGCTTCCCAGAGAACTACTGAAAAAGTTTATTAACGATCTAGTAACTATTATTAAGTAACAAGAAACTCTGAGTAATGATCAAGTAAGTAGCACACAGATGAAAGTGGTACTTCACTACTAATTATTACACAATAACTATTATCTTTTAATGCTTCCCAGAGAACAACTAAAAATTTTCATAATTCATGCAGAGCTAATCAATAAATGAAGGACAAATGACTAGCACTACATTAACATTTTAACTGCTACTGTAAATACACAAGGTTGTTTACATGATCAATTTGTAATAGCAGAGTTATATGATTTGGGTAAGCTGTTAATAATTTGCCTATGCTGAGTATTTATCAACTGAATATTTTTAAATGCAGTTGTCGAAACCGTACTTGTCTTGTGGCCAATTTTCCGGCATTCCTCTGGACTGGCATTGAATCATTAGAGTCATGGTGAGTACTGGAACATAGTGAGTCTTCAGTCCCCCAAATACCATACACAGTTATTTTATTATTTAACCCGAAATTTTTTTTTATGTATGTGTGTGGAAATCTTGAGTGAGAAGATTCTACACTTTATTGGCTTTTCATTAGTAACTGAACAATCATGGGAACAAACTGGTAATGACTCAAGTGTTACAACATACTTCTGTGGGAATTACTAAATTATTTGGATCCGTATTCTAAAGTGAAGATCGTGGGAACTTACTAGTAATGTTACAACATACTTCAAAAGAAATTTTCTAAATGTACTGTATACTAAAGTTCACCAAAAATCTCAAATGCTTGAAATGACTTGTGTTTGGTTGCATAAATCATGTCTAGATCATGTAGTAACACTTGAGTCATTACTAGTTAGTTCCCATGATTTTCACTTTAGAATACGGATTCAAATAATTAGTAATTCGCAAAGAAGTATGAAGTACCACTTTCATCAGTGCACTGTTACTTACTAATTAATTAATTAATCAGAGTTTCTTTTTAGTTAATAATAGTTACTAGATTGTTAATAAACTTTTTCAGTATTTCTCTGGGAAGCATCAAAAAAGTAGTAGTTTTTGATTAGTTAACAGTGAACTACCACTTTCATCTGTGCGCTATTACTTGCTAGTTCAATAATCAGAGTTTCTTGTTAGTTAATAATTTGGTTAATAAGTTAGTTAATTCTTGATAGTTAGTTAAGTTAATATTGTGTTACTCATTGGTTCTTGTGTAGTTCTTCATTAACGAAGGTACCATATTCTAAAGTGTTACCAAAAAGTTTTTAAAAAATGCATGTATCTGTGTCTCAACTTTAAAACTTTGGACCCTACATTTCTTATGAAACTTTTCTTTATGAAAATTTAAACATAACATGAAACAATTTGTACTGTGTAACTGATGAAAGATAAACATCTTTCCTTCATGTTTTTTTCTTCTCTATGGTTTTATTTATTTATTTTAGTTTTCAGCTCATTGTTCTTTTCTCATTTGTATTCTGATGACATTGAACATATCGTTAATACATTTGTTAATCAATTGTGTATATTGGATTAAGTTGTATGTCATAAAAAGTAGAGATAAAAATAAATAAATAAAAAGATAAAGCTGCAAGCACCAGCACGTCCCAGCCGGATTCGTCACTTATTTGGATCTCCTGGACACATTTCCGTTGTGGTCTGTGTTTTTGGCAGTGTGTTTCTGTATTTGTGTTGTGAGCTTTTGCAGTGCGTTTCTAAATGTGGGTGCTGTTGTGATTATTTGGAGCTCACGTGTGAAACTGATGAAGATGATTTCTTAATTTGCAGGTGTTTCTTCTATTTGCATGTGTTTTCTTTATTTGCATGGGTTTCTTCAGTTGCATCGCGTTGAGCTTTCTCGGCCACCGTAGTGTAACCTGCTGAAAAGACCAGCTTAGTCCAGCAAGAATTTAAAAATAAAAACAAAATATGCCAGAAATCTGTTCTTGAAAGATTGCAAAATGTAAAGTATTGATTTAGAGTAAACTTTTGTGCAAAGTGATTTCTATTCAGTCTAATATGAGCTGGTCATTCTCAAACTTAAAAGGAGTATGCGATCTCTGAAGATTCTGAAGCTTTAACATTAAATTAGGGTTTTATCTGTCATATAACAAATTTGTACACAGACTATATGCGTTTCGGTAAACTGATTCAATCGAACACGTTAACAGACCAATTCATACTGCATGTTTTAGCAGATGCTGACAACTTACAAACAGCATCACACATTTAAGTAGAGCTGCCCTAGAGCTGTTTGTAACTATTAGTGCTGGCAGTTGGATAACTGGATGACCAAATGTGATTGAAGGTACTGTGTGTTTAATTAAGGGCTGTATTAACATCCCACCTTGGAATGTCCGAAGGCAACATCAATAATCATAGGGCTCAACCCACATTCGCTTACATGTCTCTTATGTTTATGTATACAGGTATGCTTGTGCATGCTTGTGTATGTGTGAGAAAGAGTCTTGACTCTCTGCATTGGCTCTAAATGGCTGGTAGGTCCTAAAGCTGGAATTGTGTGCATGCACAAAGCTGTTTTAGCATGACAAGCCCAGACAGTGTTAACCCTGCAGGGCTAGGATAGGCCGGGCCGGGCCGCCCCTGTACCCCACAGACAGAAGCTTTGGAGAGAGCGCAGAACTTGTGAGCCTGTTGGGCAGGTGTTGCCAAAGCTTGCAAAAGATTGTGTGTCTTCTAGGACATCTGAGCACACCCACACAAACACACATGCTCTCCAGTGAAATCATTATGGGATGCAATACAGGAAGTTTTCTGAAAAAATATCAGACCTCTCCCCTGGTGATTTAGCTCACTTAAGACAATATTGTACTCAATCTAATGCACACACAAACAGAAACACCAAGTTTCTATACTTGAAATTAACTTTACATCTCATCTACAGTATGTTATGGGGTTTACATGGAGAGTTAATACTAAACTGTTACCCATAATTCATTGCTGATTTGAACAATGCTGACATTTCGGTCAGAGGACAAATTATGGACCTTCGTTGAACCTCTCTAATCACAACCCTCAATTTCTTATCCTTCTGCCATGATGTAGTGTGGAAAACAACAAATGTTTAAAAAGCATAGCACTTTCAAACAAATTAAAAGCATTAGCACTGTCTGAAATTGATTTTAAACTATTATTAAATTATTCCCTGTTCTTTTTCTATTAACTTGGTGGAATAGAGCTGAAATTATGGTTTAATAAAAGAATACATTAACATGTGGCATCATCATTAACAGAACAAGCAAATTATTTGTTTTGATTTTACAAAAAGATTTAGACTTTTGTGCAGAATAACAAATTATGTAAGAGAAGCAACAAAGGAAAAAAAAGATCTGCATCAGGACACTGGGGGGAAAACAGTGATGAACAAAACATTTTTACTGGACATATTTACTGAAACAAGCATAAGTACAACAGCATTTGTACATTTAGCCTTGGCCTAATGCAGATGGCAGTACAAACTGCTGAACCAATGATAGCAATTGATGATACCTTTGATCAAACACCTCTAAACCTTTGATTAAACACCTCTAAAAAGAAATACCTAATACAATACAATAAAGGAAAAAACAAAAAGTGAAGCTTTAAATCGCACAAGTTACAGTGCTAACTTACATTAAATCTATTAGACAAGGAGCTCAGAGAGAAGCAGCCAGCAGATATTCAGCTGAGAGCTGAAGGCTCTAAATGAATTTTATAGGTAGACAGATGGCCGGTTTTCACTCATGTCTCCTCTTGTCTATGTCAGCATGACCTCGGTCTCTCCTCAACTGCTCTACACACAGGTCACCTGCACTCAAAACACCTGGACCAGACCTACAGTATGCCACGTCATCTGTGTTCAGGCTGTTTGCACCTTGACAACAATCTCTATTTAATGTCTTTTTATGTAGTTTTACTGACCCAATAGAATCAAAGTACGATTGAATCCAGCTTTGAGGTCATCTATATGGTAAACATCGACAATTTCACTTTTAACACATTTAAATTTGACTGTCTTTCTCTTCAGGGAAAAAGGGACTGTGAATATTGATTACTCATGGGACAAACCCTTCAAAGTCTCACCCAAACTTCCTATTTCAATAGAAAATACATGAGCACATGACCTTGTTGAGCAATTTCATGGGGTCTTTAACATCATTTGCAATAACCGTAGGTTCTTTTACCAACACATGAACAACCTAAACGGGGGGACCAACACACACGTGCATCAGACTCATATGAGAAGATCTGTTAGGCAGCATTGTACGGGTAAAAACTTTAAATATAATTTAATCTCTCCCCATTACTGTATCATAACCAATATAAGAGAATCCAAAACTGACTTCAAAGCTATTTTCATGAGTGTCATAGGCACATGACAAACCCCTGAAACTCTTTAGCATTTTAATGAGGCGCTTTATCCCGTGTCAGTCGACTGTGTAACTGCGGGTAAGGAGAGGAATGGCAGGGTAAATTATTAAGCAGAGTTGCCCCGTGCCTCCCAGCTGATACGCTCTGAACCAGAAGACACCAGGGGTGGAGGGGACGCACAGCGCTGAAGTACGACACAATTTATGACCTCTGATGGAAAACACCTTCTGAAACCATTATGGATGAGCTATACGATATATGCAGATAGATGGCGCAGCCCATTACATTTTTTATTGTTGGTTATTACAGAGAGGTGATAATGGGAACAGAAAAATGTATTGACAATTTAAGATAATATATAAATGAAAAATACATATGGACAAAATTGTATTATCATTATTGTATGGTATATTTTAATAAATGTATATTTTACAATAGATAAGAAAAGTGTTATTAGGATTATAAAATAGTGTAAAAAAAAACAGATTTCAAAACTAACATGCCATTCAGATAAAAACTTGAAAAAATTAATAAGAATATTTTATAATTTTATAATTGTTTTTCCCATATACAATAAAAAGTAGTAGTAACACAAAACCATGATAAACACTCACTACCTTAATCTCTATAACAAAGGCTGTTCATGTAAATATGAATTAATCACAGTCTGAACAGTTTTTGAGTCACACTGAAAGTGAGCAGTGAACTCAAAGGTGAAAGATGAGATGAGCGTGGAGATTTTTTTCTGACATTTTGCATTTACTTTATGGTTTTACCAAGACGACCGTGATGCCACAGGACATTTCTCAAAGCAATATCTTGAAAAGCTAGAAATAGCAGACAGAAAAAAAATCCCATTCTCAAATTAGGGCTGGAAAGAGGCCTTTCTATTGCACATTCAGAGGTACCACTCATCAGGGGCGTTTGAGAGGCTTGTTTAGTGTTCGCCAAATAATGGGGAATCAGAATTCCAAAGATTCCATCTCGCCTTGGAGCCTTTGATTGCTGATGATAGAATGTGTGGATAATCTCATTCAAAAGGCGCTAATAACCTTGACTGACCTCAACAGCCACACTTCAGAACGGGACTGAAATGAGACTTTTTTGTGTGCATGAAAAAAAAAAACCGAGTCCTTCACAAAGAGATGCTTGGCTGTGGCCTTTCCTTTGTGGTGCGAGAGCACTATGAATGCACAGGGGCCTTTGACAGGCAGAAGTCAGTGTTCACGGTTGGCGTCTGGTGATGAAGACTGGCTGAGAGACGACTGCAAACCCTGAAGCAGAGAAAACGCGAGTATGATTGTTTCTCCATGGCATTCACCGCAGAGCCCCAGGGCAGAGGCCCAACTTCCCAATGAATGAGTCAGGGACTATTGAACTTCAGATGCAGAATGCATGAAGGAATGAATTGAGCAGTCTAGAACCAGAAGAACAACCAGTGAGCAATTTTAAGTCAACACTTTCCAGTCGAATAGCATCATTATGAATATAACTAGTGCATCCACTGGCCCAGATAAGGGATGAGCAAGTTTGTGTTTCAAACAAAAAACAAAAAACAAAAAGCTAAGCACTGATTTACACACTTAATAAAATCCCAATACAATTGTTCAGTTGTAGATAATAGGCAGATGAATGAAAAAATAGGATAAAAGCCTAAGCCACTGATTTAGGGTTTTATTAATTCATGAGATAACTGCAAACTTATCCGCCAGAGAAACAGACAGATGAACAGACAGGATCGCAAAGAGAGGATAAAGCAGGGGGATAGCCTGATAGACAAAGCACAAGTACATTTGGAAAGAGGAGAGAAAGAGAAAGAGAGAATGAAAGAGACTCAGAGATCAAGTTGGGGGCGGGGGGTGTTAAGGAAATAACCACATATATGCAAAATGTATGAGTTTAACCACTATTTTGAATATTGATATTGGAGGGGTTTTGTCCCCCACAAAGTCTGTGATGGTGACCCTTTTAATTATAGTTTGAACCCCTACAAGTAGTCAAATTGTAAGGATTGTAAGGATAGGGGTCTTAAAAGCAAGTTTCTAATTCTTCACATTAGGTTTTAACAACATTTTCAAACAGTTTAATTACCCACATCAACAAATTAGTCAGAGTGCTTATTTTTACTTTGTCAAATTGGCCTGAGGTGGTAACCATGGCAACAGTGGCCTCACTTTTAATATTGGACAGAACATTGAGCAGTCATTATTTCTCATTTTAGTATATGTTTACATATCAAAAAAAGACTTCAAGATGGTTAGCCATTAACTAACTGAGCTGGGGGTGGCAGAAGACCTCAACAGATCACAAACCAAAATTTGCCAAAGGAAATTAAAAGGTATCCTTTAAAAGAGTTGATGAAAGAGCACACAAGAATCAGAGCGAGAAAGAGAAGGAATCGAGCATGGTGAGTTCAGTCTCAGGGCTGCAGTGGTATTTGTTACATAATTCCTGCTAGCAGTGTAACATCATGGATGAGTGCTTGTGCTGGGTGAGTTTATGCAGTGCTGGGCCTGTCGGAGCGGTTTGACACACATGGCACATATGCGGTTAAAGCTCTCCACACAGTTCCCACATGACCCCGGCAGGCCATGTCCCAGCCAGCTGCAGTATGAGACGGATGGACAGCTCCCACTGGGATGTACAGGCACTGGGGTGCCGAGGTCTCTAGAGGCTACACAGGACATCCTGTTTAATTTACTCAAAGATGTGCTAATTATCATGAATGCATGGGGGAATTAGGAACACATACTGGAGTATGGTTCAGGTGCATAGAAATGAGGGTGCTAACATAGCAAGCTGCATCTAAAATGTCTATTTTTGGTATTGTTTATGTTTATTTACAGATTTAATAAAAAAGAGGATAGAAAATGATGGAGAAAAAAAATAGTCTCAAACTGCCCACATGAGCACCAAAGTCCAATGTTAATATGCAAAGAGCTCCATTTGATTTAAACATAATTTCAAAAAAGATAATGAAGGTATGGCAAAGTCTGTGTGTGTGTATTTTTGTGTGTTCAGCAGGAGAGAGGACAGAAACGCAGCAGGTATTAGGAGGACATAAAGTACATGAGTGATCTGTCACAGTGTGTGTTGTGTCTGCTTTTCTGTTCGATCCAGCAGAGATCTGTGGGCTTATAAACGTCCCCCACATCAAACGTACATGGGGGCGACATGCATGTGCTTTTAATCAAGACATATCTGTTTAACTCTGTTTATCATCCCTATAACAGAAGGACTGTGTGTCTGTACATGTGCCTATCCCTCTGTCTGTCTAGTCAGATGAGAGAGTGTTTGTGTGTAATTAATTGGATATGTTTGTAATTAGGAGAGAGTGAGCAACACATTTGGCTTTGTTTGGCTGCCTCAGTACAGCAAAAAAGGAGTGCAGAAATAAATTGATTACACAGAATTGTAATTACACTGAAATTATCTCTTTCACTCAGGGGGTTAATTACTGTCCACACAGTAAACATGCACTGTTATTACTCATAGGCCTACATGCAGGGTCTCCCTATTAATTCTGATGGCAACACTGCAAAAATGTGCAATAAATAAAGCAGACATAAAGAGTGTGGACCAGTGGTGAGCGACATCACGATGGTGGTTCATCTCACCTCCTATTGTTACTAAAGGTCAGTGTGCAGCCATTGCTCTGAAAAGGCAGTGTTGTACTTTAGTTCATGCTACAATTGTGAAGGTTGCAATTATTACATTTTTTAACATTACCATGAAAAACTTTTAAAATGTTGTTCTTTCAGACTTCCAATTATCAAGACTTCTGTTATTGTACGTCACACGCATCACACATGACCAGTGTCGGCCAATAGTGAGCCTACGTGTGACGTAGCTCTACGCTATCACACTACATTAACTGACAAGAGGCCCAAAGAGAAGGAAGTGAATAGTTGAAATAAAGTCGTTATTTTTGTTTGTTTTTGCGCACAAAAAGTATTCTCGTCGCTTGATAAAGTTAAAATTGAGCCACTGAAGTCACTTGGACTATTTTAAAGATGTCTTTAACCCTTTAACCATTACATGACTAGCCGGGTGTTCTGCATTTTTCCATTCACAAAACTGAAAGAACAAATCACAGTTGAGTCGACCAATCAGTGTCAGACTAACGAAAGAGTTCTCCATCGCCCTTCTCTTTTCTCTTTAATCTTCTTTATTTCCTTTGGATAGTGATCTTTTTTTTTTCTAGCAGACTGTTGAAGACAGGCAGTAATGAACCGTTTAAAGAGGAGAGAGGGCAGTAGAGAGATGAACGCTCACACTGAGATGTGTTATCTTTTATAACTGTGACTAAAACACTGTTTAATGGGTGGCAACTCACTCATCAGGGCTCTTGGCTTGACTCTGTTAATAAGCTCTTCTCCAAGCCACTTAAAGACTCGTCAAAAGGTCACAACACAGACGCAACAATGCTGACAGTTACTCATAGGCACATTTATAGGATATAAACATGTGAACTGACATTATAATCCACTAAAGATTAAACTTCACAACTTTAAACATGACTTCCTACTTGTAATGCGATCCAGACCAAAGTTTATTTAAGGTAAGTTGGTGCACTTGGTCCAGATTACTCTACCAAAAAAGGTGATTCGCTTTCTTTTTTCTTTAGGCAGGGCTTTCTTTTGTACAGGAGCCAGTGTTATGGTTTCTTCTATTCTTTTGTCTAACCCTTATACAGTCTCTGGTGAGACTCAACTCAAACTAACACAGTGCCCATCAAAAGAATCTGAGTGCAAACTGACTATCAGAGAGATGGAGAGCACCCTGAGAGTTTGACCGTTCACAGCAAAAGAGAGAAAGGAGGAAATATCTATTTCCCTTTCGAACGGTCACTTTGTATTGCGATATACGCAGTGGGAAAACTCATTTTTCCTGATTTACTGAAACCTTTACGTAAAACGCAAACTAAACTATACTATACTGCCGGGCTCAGGGCTGGTACCAATCGGGTGTGACAATGGGGACCATTTCCAGAAGCAAAGTGGTTTTTTTACAGATGCGTCCAACCTGGGTTACTTGCACATCAACTGTCTGGAAATGAAAGCAGTTGGTTTGGCCCTAAAAACATTCCTGTCAAACCTCAGGGGTCACCACGTATTAGTACGCACAGACAACATGTCAGTGGTGGCCTAAATAAATCGCCAGGGGGAAGTCAGGACAAGAGACCTGCATGCTATGGCGAGTGATCACCTTTTATGGGCAAAGACCAATCTGAGCTCATTGAGAGCTGCGCATATCCCAGGCGCCCAGAATTTGGGTGCGGATATGCTCTCACGAGGCAACACTCCCCTCAGCGAGTGGTCACTGAACTCAAAGATGGTCGGTCTGATATGGGAGGTGTTTAGCAGAGCCGAAATAGCCCTGTTCGCCTCAGAAGCCAATACACAAAGCGAGATGTTCTTCTTGAAGAACAGGGACACGTTGGCTCAGACCTGGCCCAACCGTCTCATGTACGCTTTTCTCCCGTCTTGATGAATCCACAAGTCATCAAACGGGTGGCTCCTCTTTGGGAATTCAGACCGTGGTTTCCAACACACCTCCATGGCCTATCCCTGTGAGGAAAGACCTCCAGACACAAGCAAAGGGAACGTTGTGGCATCCGTCATGTGAGATATCAGTGGTTCTTATATTCCTACACGAGCTGTTGGATGAGGGCTGTGCCCTTCACATTCAAATATAAGACCCGTTTTGGCTGGTTATATTTTCATGTACATTTAAACCCGCTTTGGCCGGTTGTATTGCTATGTACTATTTACCCTGGTGGTGTCTGGGTTTATTAGTGTGGTGTGGTGGTGGTAACTGACTCAGGTATATTATGCAGACCTGGCGGTGTCTGATCCGATGTATACGTGTTGGTATTACGTGTTGTTCTGTTTGCTCAGGGGTCTGAGTTGCAGTGGCAACCAGTTATTCAGTGCGGCATTTTGCATAGGGTTCCCACAGCGTATAGCTACGCAATACGAAGTGACCATTCGAAAGGGAACTACTTGGTTACTCACGTAACCTCAGTTCCCTGAGTTAGGGAACGGAGTATTGTGTAGCCGGCCACACTGCATTGAACTGGCTAGTTGTCGCTTCAGTCGTATAAACCTGCTATAATGGCGAATTCTACCCCTTTTCCACCCAAAAAGAACTGGTTCGGAACTGGTGCTGGTTCAAAGTTGGTTTGGAGTTGGTTCAACTTGCGAACCCGTTCAGAACCTGTCTGACTAGAGTGCCCAGGGAATGACGTCGTTACGTCACTGTGTATGTCGCTAGAAACGCTTGCAAGTACATTGCTTTGGGATTATCTCTAACTCGTGTACCAAGAAGGCTTTAAAAACAATTGAAATATGTAAGTCTTTTAATCTTTTCGTTTGATATGTAATCTTTTCTGATAAGTTATGTACCCCTGTCTTGTGTCTTTTTTTCTTTCCATTTATTTGTTCTATACCGTGACTGTTTTCTTTGCTTATGTTTCAAATAAAAAAATAAAAACGTTTGCGCCAACTTCAAGCATAACAATTACAAAGGCGGACTCCATTGTGTTTCTGCAAATGTTTCTCCTGGCTTTGCGATGGTCAGAAAAGATGTTTAGAACACATCTAAACCCGCCCCAGCCTCCGACGTAAGCATGAAGTGGTAAAAGAACGGTTCTAGTCCAGCAAAGAGTTGTTGCCGCTTTGGAACCAGTTTTCCCGGCCGAGAACCGGTTCTTTGGCTGTCAAAACACAAAGAACTAGTTCTCGTGTAGGCACCGGCTCCGAACCGGTTCTCAAAATGCTTTGGTGGAAAAGGGCTTTCAAGGACTAATATAGGCTGAGGCCACGCCCCTTGACTGGCTCTGACATGCATTTTACATAAAGGTTTCAGTAAATCAGAAAAAAAGGAGTTTTCCCACTGCGTATAGCTACGCAATACTTTCTTCCCTAACTCAGGACACCGAGGTTACATGAGTAACCAAGTAGTTTTTAAAGCAGATAACATACACCTTCAACTCATCCACCGAAAACTCAGAGACAGAGTGAAAGATGGACAGAACGAGAGAGAAAAAGAGAGAGTTTGGTGTGTTTGATGTCAACCACATTCCAGAGGCTGTCTGAATCCCTCAGACAACTTTCCCTTCATCACTGCGGCTCTCGCTCCGCCAGTTACCATGGCAACAAAGGCCTGCATGGTTGGACCAGAGTTGGAGGGTGTGGATAGAGAGAGAGAGAGATGGGAGGAAGAGAGTCTCTAACTGCAGCCTGGTACCCAGAGGCCTATAGAGACCCAATCTCTTGGCATAGGGTGACAAGCACTTTTCAACTCCCTCCTTCCATTACCTCAAGCCTTTTCTTCTCTGGAGAAACAATACAGTCTCTTCGGACTACTAAGAGAGCTCACACAAATTTCTTGCAACTGCTTCATGACTGAAACGTCCTTCAACATCAATGCGGAGATGTATGAGGACTCTTCCTCCTGTGTGCAAGGGCAAGAAGCATGAATAAGTCATTTGTCAACATTTCAGTTGGGACGTCATAAGACCGAATTGTAATTATAAAAGTGTCACTCTTGGTTATGAACAAAAGCCATTCCCTGGCACTTAAGATTGGACACTTTAAGGAATGATCACTTCATTATTGTATGCGCTTCCAACCCAAAATACACTCATACTGTCCGTCACTGTCTTAAGCAAATCGAAGCAGAACGGGCTTATATTAAAGACTGACGACTTGTGCATGAAAATGGAAGTTATGAGAAAGCCCACATGGAATCTGTGCCCACAAAATGCTTACACAGAAATTTTGTGCATCTTACACAAAACTCTTCAAATCTTGCAATTTTGTTTTTCATCTATTACTGAATTGAGTTTTGAAAACATTTTTTTATTATTTTGTATCACATAGCCTAACACCGCCTACAGTGAAATCCCATAGAATCAAAATCCGAGTCCACATAACTACATTAAGACTCTTCTGATTGGCTGAAACTGTGACGCTGCATCTTGCAATCATTATGGACAGACATTTAGCTTGTCGTTGGTAACTTGTTGAACTTTATGCATTTGGTAAATGCTTTCATCCCACATTTTTTTAATTTTCATACGTTTGTTCCTTGGGAATCAATCATGACCTTGAGCGTCATTTCCAGCCATCCTTCCGGTGATTATCCATCCATCCATCAAATGTGAAGACCAGCCACTCAGCAGTAATGTGTGTTCATTGTTTAGCCTGATATCTTTTGACACACATCAACAGATAATACCATTGGAGTTTGGTATGAAAACACAAACACAATCAGCAATAGCTGATCATTATTATGATTAGTCCTTGAGACTCTGTAGGACAGATCGTTAATGTCAGCGGTGGTAAATGGAGAGAGTCGTGGAGCATCACTACAACCTCCAGCACCTTTCGGATCCAATCAGGACACCCATTTCTCACCTCTTCACTCCATTAGAATGTCTTTCAACAACAAGCAAATTAATTACAACTCATGGAAAACTCAACATGATTGTGAGTGTGGGGGGTGTGAAAGTATTTGGGTGATTTGGTAAAACCTAATGAAAAGTGCAGAAAGCTACGCACGCCAGCTTTACAAATGAAATGTTCAATCCATTCATTAGCAAGGGCCATTAGGCAAAACCTCGCAGCAAAACAAACAATCATTAGAGCCTATTTGGAACAATGACGGATAGAACCCGAAGATACTTTTTTAGTCGTTTTTCCTAGTAGAATGTGACCTAGGGAAAAAGAGAGACTTTCACTTAAGTACCAACTTTGCCTCAATGATAGTTTGATTTAATTTGATATTTCTCCTCAAATTACTTCAAAGAAATACAAATGGAAACAAATGAGACTAGTAAAGAGGATAGAATTATGAGAAATTAAATTAAAATAAGAATGAAATTAAAAATTAACAGGCTTTGATATCTTGGCAAAACTGAAACACTTAGTGGATACACAGAGATTAAGGTATATTTGTCAAGAGAAAAATCTGAGAAGCAGGAAGCTTTCCTCCATTTACCATATATGAGAAAGAAATTAGATAAAAAAAGGGTGATTTATTTTTTTCAAATGGGTTTGTGCGTGATTGTGTATGCCTAATGGGAAAGTGAAAATTAATAAATAATATAACTGACTCATAACCAAGTAACTAACTGAGAGCCAAGGCATGCATGTGTGCGAGAGACACTGTTAGAGGGAGCGAGACGGAGAGAAAGAGATCCCAAATTCTGCTCGGAGTACTTCTCATATCTGACTCACAGTGCAAAGTCCCTCTGCAATTAATCTCTCCTTTAAAGTTTCTTTCTGACCCTCCCCAACGGCTTTCCTCTCATTCTCCTCTTTTGCTGGCTGTGTGTTTGTGTTCAGAGAGGAGTCATTGTGGATTGGGGCCTATTTGAAGCAGAATCACAACAGGAGTGGAAATGAGAAAGAGGAAGAGGAAAATGAGAGTGCTCAAAGACATTTGCTCTTTTCCAAAACCTTGTGAGCACATAGAGGCAGCATTTTAAGACATCACATCACCAAAAAGTTCTGTAGGCAATTTAATGATGTTTTCTCCTAAGATAACTTTACCCAAATTATAAGGCAGTCTCATCTGTATAATTTGCCGAGAAGAATATCCCAGAATGAATTGAGCAGAGCTGATGGTGGACGATGTGGGAAATGTTGTATTGTGCTTTTATCTCTACTAGTGTTCATTTCGTTAATGAAAAGCATGACTAAGATTAGATGACACCAAGGTCATTACATGATAACTGTGACTATATTAACATCAAATATCGTTAATGAAAAAAGATGATTAAAATGTAGTAAAAAAAAAAAGCTTTAGCAAAAACTCGAAAAAAGAAAAGGTTCTGACTTTTTTTTATCCTTGAGTCCACTAGGAAGACCAAGACAAAAGGAGAGGATAGAGATCAAGAGACAAGGGAGGACCATACAGGTAATATTAACCCTCTCTTTACTCCTCCATCACTGCCCCGTGATTTTGGTTTAGGACAATCAACAAACGAACAAAACCAAAAGTACAAACTGACCCCAAAACAACACTTTCAGATGGCTTAAAATGAACTTTTTTTTTTTTTAAACTCTCTCCGCCATGTGACGTCAGTGACTACTTCACACAGTACAGAAACACCCTGGTGGGAAGCAGCAGGCTGGATAGGTTTGATTAATGGGTCTGATGGCTTCAGAAGGTGGTGTATATTTAGCATGCTAATATAGGCTCTGGAGAAGCGGAGGAGCTCTCTGATATATTGTTTTGTGCGGTCTCTTAACAGACCTCTCCATTAAAAACTTCCAGCGCATCTGCACTGGAACTTTATTAAATGGATGACGACACCTGTACATTTACTGAAGAAAATGTAAATGGTGCTAGCACACGCATAACTCACAATTTTGTTGCTAGGGTGCTGTGGGTGGTTGCTTAATATGCTCAGAGAGACTTATAGTACATTAACAAGGGGTTGCTTTGGTTTTCTTGGCAGTTGAAGCACCACTCAAATAGAAGTGACTTTGAAACAAAGCAGCTTTCTGTTGGTTAATGACATTTACATTTAGGCAAGGCAAGGCAAGTTTATTTATATAGCACATTTCATACACAGTGGCAATTCAAAGTGCTTTACATGGAAGAAATTAACATAATCAAAAGAAATATGTCATATGATTTACATTTATTCATTTAACTGACGCCAAAGTGACTTACAATTGCTATATATATGTCAGAGGTTGTATGCCTCTGGATCAACTAGAGGTTAATGGTCTTGCTCAGGGATACATTGGTGTCTCACAGTGGATTCGAACCTGGGTCTCTCACACCAAAGGCATGTGCCGTATCCACTGCGCCATCACCACCCCAGTGGTGAGGGACATTTGTGTAACTAATGCAAAATCTGTGTGCATAAATCATACATTGTAACAAACAGTCATAGTCAGATTCGTTCTGGCTCTAAAATTCAGTTTCCTTGATATTTTAGCATATAAACATCGTTAAAGAAACCAAAGTGCCACAAAGTATGAGGATAACCTCATTCTGATTAAACGCTTTCTTGGTAACATAGCTTGTAGAAGAAGCGTGAAGGAAAACGTTTATGAACCGAGAAACCTCTCTCCCCATCTCCTTTGTCTGTAATTCTGTTCCCCTTTCTTCTCTCAATGTTTTTATTTTCTTCTTTTCCATGCCTCCTGTCAGCCAGAAATCATGGAGTATAAAGAGAGTCTGGAACAAAATACAACCTGTGGCCTTGGCAAGCTTTTCTATCAGGCTTCCATTGTGGCAAAATGACACATTACCCCATGGTTTACGATCGCACGCACACACACACACACACAGCAGAAATGTACTGTCTTGATGATGTCTCCATGAGTAAGAATATAATGAATGCTGACTTCAGACCCATCAAAAGACGAGCTTTAACCCAATCCGAGTGTGACAGACAGTCAATAAATACTAATCAGACTTTCCTCACCTTTCTCCAGCCTGTCTGCATGACACAATGCCTGCGCTTGACACGGGTTCCCAGATATAAACCATCCAATGAACAATGTGGTGACAGAATCAAGTGACCTGATTTAAGTGTCATTTTCTAGATGCTGTGCTTTTTCGGTCTTTGGCACCCAAGTAATTCCCAATGTATGATTACGGACCATGATTTTGCCGTCTGATTGCCCTTGTAACTTATTTTTTGCCTTATTGTTCGTCATTAGAGTTGCTGCCCATTCTCCCTTTCTTGTTGGTCATCTAAAGCTCACTCTTTAAGAGCCGTGCCATGTTCTTTTCCTTCCTACTCTGCACATCCGTCCAATTTTAAGAGCTAGAGAGAGAAAAGGAGTGGGACAATTATCAGCCGGATTCTCTTGCTGGAGGGAACCCACTCCTGCCTGTATGCCAAACATTGAATTTTCAATAGTCTAATCACTGCACTGTTCCTGAGGCTCTGTGGTCTTTAATATTTTAGGCAAAGAGGTTGACCTGTTGTGCCCAAGAGCTGGGAATTATCAGAGGACCACCGTGATGGCAGAGAAGTGGAGAACTGGCACTTTAGCTATGGCCTCAGAATGACTCATGCCTCCTGCGGTTTACACAGTGTTTCATCACCTGCCTCCAGCCTGAGCCAAAGAGTTTTCGCAGAGATCTTATGATAACCATGATTTAATTCCCCTGTAAACAAATAGTTGTAGTAAATCCCATTTTAAGCTATTTGGGAAAGAATTTAATTGTCTAAATTGTTTTGACACCCAATTTGTGAAAACGTTTTTGTGCTGAAATGTTGTACATGCTAATTGTTTAGCAAATGCGCCATTTTTACCGTAGTTAATGCGTGCATCATTATCTAATGACTGAGCTAATCTCTGAAACTGTTCATTTATGTGAGCGTGTGTATTACGCTTTGATGGAGTTTTGTTAGTGCCTTGGGGCAGAGCTTATTAACAGAGTTAAACCAAGAGCCCTGATGAGAGAGTGGTCACCCATTAAACAGTGTTTTAGTCACAGTTATAAAAGATGACATCTCACATTGAGTATTTATCTCTCCCTTTCTTTCTCCTCTATTATTTGCAATTAAAACAACTTGTAACGTTTCCCAACGGAAGCCCCAAACAAACAACTTGCCTTCCTCTTTCCGTTCTCTCTCCTTCCTCATCATTCCCATCCAAAGTTCTGTCTCCGCATTGGATGGCTGAACCTGAGTTCCACTGTGGGCAGGTGTTAATGCATATTCATGAACGCACTAATTCTCACCCAGGCTGCCATTGTGGAGCCAGTACCGTAGGTGGTAACTAGCCTTCAGTCAAAGTTAAACAAAACAATACGGTCGTGAAAAAGCTTCCTGGACAGCAAATACATGCATATTCATGAGTGAGTCACAAAGATGGACGGCAGCCTCAGCAACAAATTACTGCAGTCCAAGGAGATTTTGGAGAACAAATTTGTGTTTTTATACAAGAACTGTTGAACCGTCAAGAAGGTGTTTACTATGAGATTGAACAAAAATGTCCATTTATCATACATTTCTGGACCTGTAAGCTAATAATGTTCTTAATTTCAGAAATTTGGGGAAATTCGATTCAAATTCAAAATGCCTGTTTGAAATGTTTGCCATTATCTTCCTGGTTTACAAATTATGCATCTTGACTGGTCAAAACCATCAATGGAACGTCAGACCAAATGAAAATTAGAGTTTTAGTCAAAATATGTTACCAACATAACTAAAGCCTGTTGGAAAAAAGGATGAGCCAGTCGGTGTCCCGCCCAAAACTTTGTTTCAATAAACAATACGGCAACACAGGACAGAAAAATACCATTTCAAAGCTATTGCATATGGGTCTTTAAGGTGTGTGGTGGGTGTTCTGGTGCAATATGGCTGCTGTTGCATCATTCAGGTGGATGCCGCACATTGGTGGTGGTTGAGGAGATCCCCCCTTCCATGTAAAGCGCTTTGAGTGCTGAGAAAAGCACTATATAAATGAAATGAATTATTATTATTATTTCATAATGTGCTATAACAAATTCTGCTCCTTACGCTATTTGAAGCCAAAACTTTCAGAGCATAAAAAGAGGTCTTCTCTTCAGGCGAGTATAAGAAAGATACACTGTATGGCTTGCTGCAGAGATCAGGATCTCCTACCAGTTATTATAATTAACCAAAAAACTCAGCTGCGACAAAAGGTCCTCTGTGAAAGAATTGCTTTCAAAGGTGCGCCCACAAGAATGAAGTTTAAACAAAAAAAACATGTTATTTCAAATGTGAAGGACACACCGCTATAGAAAAATGCATGCCAACACACACAGATATCAATTTAATGTAAAAGAATATTTTCCACTTGCTCACACGCACACAAAATAAACACATTTTTGAAAGAACATCATTTCCATGGAAACAACATTCAACAGATGTTTTGCTAGGCAGTGCCATGTCACATTGGGCCAATGTGTTTATGATTTTCCCCTTAAATTGACTCTAATGAATCTGAAAGTAAATGAAATTGAAAGTAATGGTCATACATAATTGAGAAAGACTAAAGACACAGGAGACTATATTTTCATGGGGTTTTTTAGACAGGAATGGAAAAGGACACCTATATATCCTAAAGGACCTGGACTTAAGTGTCACCTCTTGGATAAGACAGAACATTTATTTAAAAGAAAAGTGCCTAAGAGAGAGACATCAATACATGATTTATGCTCTCTTTATATCATTGCCTGACAGATTAATCAGATATTCACTCCTGGGAGTGATGATACTATCATAGCACTATGATGTGCCCGAGGAGTCAGTCACACTGCATATTCATGAGGAGGGGGACGTGAAGGAAGACCACATGGTCATCCTTCGTACAAAGATAATGAGGCAGGTACAATCATTTCAACAGCACCATATATTCAGTGTTTTAGCAGCTACTGTAAATGTACTTTATATTTACCATCCTCCTATGCAAGGAAGCATCAGGATGCTGTGTTAGCAAAGTTACAGCTGCTCACATTACTTTAGTTGGAGTTAGGGATGCAAATTATCGATTACTTCATTAATCGTTAGTTGATCGACCTTCTCTGATAAGCGGCTATTTTCCTGAGAATGTAAATATTTCACGATATCAATACATAAACATAAAACGCAAACTATTGCTTATATACTGAATAAAAATGGATTTATGCACTCTAAAAAATGCTGGGTTGTTTTAACCCAATTTTGGGTAAAATATGGACAAACCCAGCCATTGGGTTACATTTTTAAATGATAATTTTAACCCAATAGTTGGGTTTGTCCATATTTTACCCAAAATTGGGTTAAAACAACCCAGCATTTTTTAGAGTGTGTGGTTTGACAAAATAAATTATGCACAGAAAATTAAAATACATAAAAAAAATAAGTTGCACGTGAAACATTAAGCAACATAAAATACATTTTAAATAAAAATCTATATGGGTCAAAGTCAGATTACTAAACCTGGAAACAAATATAGAACTGAACACAACTTAAATCATCCATGAGGAAGGTAATAGTAAAATTAGTGGGCAGGGTGTCCCATACATTCCTTTATTTGTGGCGGCCCGAAACTGACGGCCACAATTTTTTTTTTTAAATAATTTTTTGCTATATTGAAAAAAAAAAACATCGCACACCTGCAATTGGTAGGTGCGAAGGAAAAAACGAGAGAAGATTCTGCACATTGACATCCAAACTTGCATATCACAAACTTTTTATTCAACGTTTCAGTCTCACGAGCTTCATCGGGAAATACTAAGCCTATTTAAAATCGTATTTGATTGCAGAACGCCATAGCGCTACCTCTTGCTCTCCTGTACCTCTCGCGTTTTTTTGCCACGTCAAGTTTGTGTCGGGTTTCTCGCGTGAGAATCTCGTGTCACGTTCGCAATGTTCAATTAGCCAACAATTAATCGAACTGAGTAAATTCTTGTCGAAAAATTAATCGATAATCGATTAACCGTTTACATCCCAAGTTGGAGTGCTCAATCTAAAAGCATGATTGGCAGTTAATGTAAATCAGAGCGAATGAGATGGCAAAATTCTGATAAAGTCAAGATGCTGTGATGTCATAATCGCTTATAAGGGATGTGTTATGATGCATTTTTGGCAGTCCTGATGGGTGTTTGTGTGACCAGTAAACTCTCGCACTGTCGCTCACGGGGTGTAATAACACAGAGATAATGACTCAGCATTTCAGCAGGGTGGAGAAGTTCTCTGTGAATTTCAATAAAGCAGATGGTGGCAATGCTATCAAATATGCAGCTCACAGTTTCACTTTTCCTCCACTGTGAGGACAGTTGGGCCTTTATTTAGCAGCTTTAGCGAGACAAGTCTGGCTGTAACTGGTAGCTGAGAGCGTGAATCATGAATGGTCTGTGTCCTGAACTATGACTGTTATAGAGAGGACACTGAAAACCAGGTGATATCCTTCTTGAGTGTGCCATCTATTTTCAACATATCATTCAGCATGAAAGCGAAACTCCCCTTGACATGCCAAATCAAAACCACCACCACCACCAAAACAAAAAACAAAAAAAAACAGACAAGCTCCTTTGGAAATGAACCCCCCTTGACTCGTCCTCCCGATGCAGCAGCCAATCACACTGTGAGACAGCTGCATCTCATCTCTTCTCAGAGCTCGTCCTACAGATGCTTGCCTGGCTGCTCCTGTGGACCGATGAATCCTGCAGGTAACGAGTCAGCACAGGGAGGCATGCTGGGACACGTGGCTCTTCTTTTGTGCATCTCGTTTGCCTAAATTTGCATTCATTATGCATCAGGCAAGGCATGGAGAAGGGCTCAAAGAGGAAAAAGTGAGTGCAGTGTGCCGCCGTGGTGGATTGTGGGAGCTCTATGGGGGGCCAAGAGCTCTCAGGGGCTGGAAAAACAACTCAGTGGGTTATTGAGCACAAGGGTACAGCAGTTCACTGAGGTGAGTGGGAAGAAAAAGAGCTAGATTCTAAAACCTAGATGGGGATGCAACATTTGAAATATTTTAATTACAGCGTTTCCTAAGATAGATACCACATTTTAGTCCGATTTTAAGGTGAGATTGCAAACTGTATTTACTTTGCAAAGAAAGCAAACCCAGCTTTGGAGAGTTTTGGAGGTGGAAGTGAGCTATACTGGGAGTCGGAGGTGATGGAGCAGAGAGACGGAGCAAAGAGGAGAGGAAGAACATGTTTTAACATCTCGATGCACACGCTCAGGCAAACCCCACTGACACATCACAACTCCTCCAGTCTCCTGACAAATCCTGACAGATTAAGTGCTTTCATCTATTCACCATTTGCCACAAGAAAAGCGTTTATGAGAGCCAGGACAGTGTACATTAGTAATATTCCCTTAAGCACTCAATCCTGTCAACTGCAATTTGGAATGAAGAAAAAAAAAGAAAAAAGGTCAAGTCTTTCCTTTTCTTTTTTGACTCTTATAGATGATATGCTAGCAGGAGGATGGTATTTGTGTCAGAACAGTTCTCTGAAACAGATCAGATCCTGATCCTGGTTTCCCTCTACTGAGCAGCAGAAACAGTACATACATATGTCTTCTCATAACAACAAATAAGGAAAAAAGCAGCAGAGCAGCAGGCACACAGTCAATGTCTAAAATATATATATTTTAAATGAGGTGTTTGGCAATCCTGAAGTTTTACCAGGAAGACGGGATATCATGCTTAAACTGACAAAATAATGCATAATGAATTCTAATACTAGCAGAAGTGATATTATCCTAATGTTGAATCTAGTATTTAACCACAGATCAGGGTGAATCTTATTAATCAATCAATCAAAATACTTCCCCGAGAGAATATAAGAAACAAATTCTAAATTGTTGTGAAGAAATTAATTTTAGTTTTTATTTTGCATTGTAAGGCAGTATTTCATGACAATTAAGCAAATTAAGCCCCAAGTCTCATTACTGTAATGTGAAAAATATCACATTTAAATTCTTAAGTGTCATTAAAGAAATATTTGTTGTACAGTCTTATAATTAATGCTAATTTTATTTAAAATGAAAAGGCTCCAGAAAAGATTATTTAAAAGAGAAAATTAAAATAAAATAAAAACTCAATAGGAAAACATCTCTGCAAATTACAGCGTAAATTGAAGGAGAATGTGCATAATTCTCATGAAAATAATGCCACAAAGCCCCATATGCCAAAATAGCTTTCCTTTTCTTAATGCATAATAGAGTTTCTTATCCAGCAAAACCAAAAGTAAAAAGTGTTTTCACCCTTAAAAGGTTTTGTGTATGATTGACTTCATGTACAAAATGCTCTTCTGAACCCATAAACTGACGAGGACAGGAAGATCAAGTCAACCAGTACGTTCTCAAAGGCTTAGAAGAAGAAAAAAACAACATCACGACCAGCGAGTCTTAACACAATTTAAACTAATCACTTTCATTACAGGCCTGATCGGGTTATCTGTCCTTGTTGCAAACAGCGGGGATATTAGCTTTATTCAAACTGCTCAAAATAGTCAGAGAAAATGGAGTGAAAATGCCAGTAATTAAGTTATGCAGCTATGTTCTAGGCGTAACCACGGCGACACTGAGCTCAGTGTCCACGCCGGTGATGAAAGCCAATCATGACACTGAGCAGACTCAATGCAGGCTGATCTCCGGAGATTATATCTGATATAGCTCATGCATGTGCATAAACAGATAATGGAAGAGAGATTTTATTTAGGGAGCACATTTCTACAGCGAGAGAAGCCAAAGTCTATACTCCTTTGAGAAGCTTATATGAAATTAACGTCCGATGCATAAATCTGCACATCGCCTTTATTGACTGCTGGGATTGGGTCAGAGCTGTAAAACTCTCTAAATAATGTTTACTAGCGTGTTTCTGTTTGCGAGTTGTGGGTAGTTGGATTTCATATACAGACACAAACAATGCCAGAACCTGTTAACACACACACACAGGCATTAATTTACACTGTAAACACTTTATGTCACTGACCAAAGGTTGAGTTCATGCCAAAGAGGACACCAGGGACTGAGAGACACAAACATATCTGTCATTTCCTTCAAATAGAGATGAGACAGAGCCCTATCAACACAGAGCAGCTCATTCAGATCAATACACACATACACCACTGTGTAACCCATTCTACACACACACACCAGCACACCTGAATCTGTCGCATTCTGTCTCCTTAAATCAAATCTCAACCTTTAAATCAATATCAAAAGTGTCAGGCTGGCATGAGGAGACAGAAACGGTGCAGGAGTCACTTTTAATGACTAAAAAAATAAAAATAAATAAATAATCAGCCAATCTCGGTTGACTTTCAGTGACTGTTTGCGATAGATAGCCTCACCAAATGGGTCAGATGCAACACTTTCTGTGGGGGTTACATGCACTGAAAAATTGTGCTCAATAAGACCAAGGACCTCTATCACGGAAGTATATGGGGTTGATTTTGATTTCCATTTGTCTTTGGTGCTAAAACAAAATGCTTCCCAATATTTTGGAATACACATTTACAACTCCTTCTGTTTGAGTCTTAGAGTCACTGAAGCGTTGCTTTACTAAGTGCAGGATATGATGTGTTGGCTCATGGCTTTGGCATGTGACTGCAGAGCCAGTCGCAATATGGCCTAAAGGTGTGGGGTCTGATCACAGGCGGTTAGATGAAGAGACAGAGGAAGAAACTGAGACGAGGGTGAGCGTGCTTCATTAATCTCTCAGTGGCCATCCCATCTGGACTTGGATGGAAAGGTCGGTGGCCACATGAAGGTAGAGAAAGGACAAGAGAGATGTTAAGATGGTCAATAAGGAACCGAAAAAAAGAGGGAGAATGTAAGTAGAGAGGATTCATAAAGAAACAAAAGAGACATATGTATGGTTTCAAAAGGTAGTGAGCTAAGTTAAAAAGATGCATTCAGCATTAGCATCACTGTTCCTCATGTACTTTAATTACAGACACCACAATGGCCTTGCACTGCAAACTGTTGACCTGGACCAGCGCGTGATTTAGTTCATTTATTCTTGTACTTGTGAATTTTATAGAGTGGTCTGCACAATAATTAATTACTAAAGAAAAATAACTTGGGGCATCACTCAGGTTTTTCACCTTGTATATGTTGTTTTATCTTTGTCAGTCTTTCTTCTGGATTTTGACCTTTTTAGCTTCTTCAGCCATAGAGGTACACTGTAAAAAAAATATTGTTGGTTTAACTTAAAAAAGTACGTAACCTGGTTACCTTAAAATTTGAAGTTGATTGAACTGAAAAAAGTGAGTTAATACAATGAAGGAGATTAATTTAATTGTCAAAACTCAAAATAATAAGTTATCTCAACTAAATAAATTATTTAAGTTGATTTGACAAAAGAAAAAAATGTTGCAATAACAAATCTTGAAAATATTTTTTTTACAGTGTACTTATTCTCACATTGTCCTAGCTGATAAAGCATGAGCAGTTCATGTGCCCATCTTTCTTCCACTTCACTTCCTGTCAGTTGCCTATACTGCCTATCTCAAAATAAAGCAAAAATGCCAAAAAAACATTAGCTTAGCAACATGCTAAAGTCAACTTTAACAATTATGCCTCTTGTGCAGTGGCATTTACATTATGCACAGTTTGTTATGTTCCAAATCTTATGAGCTTCTTTGACAGTTATATTGCTGTCTTAGAAAGTGTCTGCCTGGGTATGCAATGAGGCAAGCTTACTGGGTTTTGGAACGGAGCTATTGCAAGAACGTGAAAGAGCCAGAGAGAAGCAGTAATTACCAGGTGCTCTGGGTGTACGCTTTACTGCTCTCGACCCTGAGATGGCTCTGTGTGAGTGGAGTGGGCCGGCTGGCAGGGTGGGCAGTTCAGAGCAGACAGCAGATGCTGCTTGAGCCCGGCACACAGATGCAATCTGATCAACGCTCAACAGTGCCAGGGGCCAGAGACAGACGGACCAGACATACGGCACTCTGGCAGGTAAATCAGAACCACCTCGTCTTTGCTGAGACTCCACAATTGCATAGACTTCCTTCTTATTGCCGGTAACGTGACTGCACCAGTGCTACTTCCTCTCTGCAGTGCTGTAGAAAAGAAGCATAGTGCCTAAGGTTGAGATTCATTAATCAGTTTCAGACCCAAGAGAAACCTTATTCTGTTCATCCCGACGCCCCTCACTTCTCAACGCTGACCGCAAATTCCCTTCCTTCTCTATCACTGTCCTCCTAAAGTATTGGTATAACAATGCATTTCTAAGGCAAATCCTCAGGCTGCTGCTTCTGAAGGAATCTGGCTGTTTGGAGGAAAACAAGGATTCCACAGATAATTAGCTGAAGGCAAGGTTGCTTTTTATCAGAAAGCTGCAGATTGCTGTTGCCTTTCTTTCGTCTCACCCAATCATGTGTCTTTTCTGCATGTTGCAGGGTATTATTAATCAATGTCCAGGATAATAAGGTCCTACATGGCCAGAGATTGCGGTTTGAGGCAATTGTGCAACAATTTTAAATGTCCGCTGTGCAACTAGCCAAAATGGGGAACCTCTAAGGGGCAACATATTCGTTATTGTCCAACAAAATGGAAGGATGTTTGGATTTGGAAGGATGTGGATATGGATTAGGTCTGCAAAAATAGCAAGATTTCACTGTTACACAT
Organism: Pimephales promelas; assembly: GCF_988280905.1. Lineage (NCBI taxonomy): Eukaryota > Metazoa > Chordata > Actinopteri > Cypriniformes > Leuciscidae > Pimephales > Pimephales promelas. Next base: position 9,900,440 of record NC_142792.1, on the reverse strand, counting down.
GCTTGGAGAGAGATAAAAGTGTAAAACTTTAATGTTCAAATTCACTTTGATCCTGCAGAACATAATGAATTCATTTTCAGGCTGCTAGAACAGCATAAATCCATAGAAAACCTGAAGGTTAGGAATTATCTGAATATGGCTGAAATTGATGTCAAAAACCTTTTAGCTCAACACCTCCACAGAAACGGATCAAATCTAAACTCCTGGCAAGAACTCCTGTGGTTTCCAGTATCCTGATATTTACTTATTTTTTAATAAACTGAGTCAATGCTAAATTTGCTGAGTGTGGCAGCTGGCTGTAGTTGCAGAACGATACAAGCCACCCTGAGAACCACACTGCGCATCCTGAAGCATTGAGTCCTGTGTGGCCCAAGTAGGTATTTTCTGAAATAGCCTCAGAAATTGTTTGTAAGTTAAAAGGGGTAACCGGGGGCTGTCATAACACTTTTTAATGCGCTTTGGCACTCGGGCAGCCCAGAGTTCACATTTTTAATAAATGAGCTTTGGGAGGACTGCTAAAACTGTCCCCACTGATCATAGCAGGCCTACTCCACACATGTAAGAAGGATGCTTGTAAAATGAGCCAGCCTTTGATGTATGCAAAATGTTTATGTAACAACTCACAAGGAGATGGGATATGAAGTATTAGTCAATGGTTGTTCCTGAAAGAACCATCTGGATATGAATGGTTTACATCTGGAGTTTAACAGAAGTTCATTTAATCTAAATATCCTGTGTGTTGAAGGAGCAGGACGTTTTATTTATTCAGTGTTTATGCCATGGCAGTGACACCAACTTTAATCCTCTTTTTTTCTTTTCTTTTCTTTTTTTTTTTAAATAAATACAACCGAAGACACCTCTCATTACATCAAAAGAATCCAAAAATGTTCTTTTCTAAACAAGCTAAAAATTGTCATGACTGAGACAACCCCCGTTCCACATGTGCTGTCAAATATGAAACTGATCAATTATCCTGACAATAATTTCTGGATTGCATTGGGTCAAAGGGGACAGTTCTATTGATGTGTGCGGTCTGCACCGGTGAAACACAGAGACCAAGTCAATTGTAAAGTAACAACATATCATTCGGCTCAGACGCTGACCTGTGCGCAGTTCATTGATCTGCGACATATTCTCTCGTCCTGGGAATACCCACATGAAGGGGCTGCAATACAATACAATAATGCTAAAATAACCCATGCTTTAACTAACCATTATAGCAATCTGAAGTGACTCAAAAGTGAGGCATTACATTTAAAGGAGATCCGAGGCAAAACCAAGACACAATATAACACCACAAAAAGCTTAAGGAACCACACACATACATGTGAGACATTGAAAATATGGAAGCTCATTTAAGTAAGATGATACTTCCGATGACACCGATTCATATGTGTGATTAATAAAAGCCAATGAATGTTACAGTGCCATATACAAGGATCAGAGCACATAATACAACGATTCAGAGTGTCACAATGCAATCAAATATGGCCGAGGTGCTTCACGCCTCGACTCACTACACTACAGCAAAAGCAATTTCTCTTAGATAAACACCCACAAAAACTGAGGGAGAAAATGAAGAAGGGGAAAATTATGATAAGATTTGAGCAGATGGGAGTTATCATGCAAAGCTTTGCATGACATTTCACCACTATGAGATGTCTATGATATAAATCATTCCAAGATAAAAAACAAAACACTTAAGACTGAGTAAAAATCATTGCAGCATAAGTGAGAATAAGTTCTTCCATCGTTGATTTAGAACAAGCCCTATAGCAATTCTGTGGTTCACTGCCAATTAAACGTTAATGCCGGTCTAACTAATTACCAGTACTGCGTTACTTCATACTGAATGATGATGGCGCTTAAAATGATGGTAATTACCTGTCAATTGGACGTAATTGACAATAACAACAGTAGCGAGTGCACAGATGAGGCGGGGACAGACATGTCAAGGGCCCTCCAGACGGGTCTGATGGGTAGACATACTGACAGGTGATTTAATGGCCCAGAGACTTCATTCAACAATGTTTCCCCATCATTTTCCTTCTTACATGTTCTTTACGTCTTTTTTTTACCATTCTTTGTTTTGCTTGCATAGTCTCCTTCTGTAGTTGGCAGCACAACAGGACTTTCTGCCATCACTTGCCTATTTAATTGGTGCATTAATCTTATTAATTCTTTCTCTCTCTCTCTCTTTCGCTGACGAAGAAGCAGGTCAGTGACAGCTCCCACTGTGTCGTCAGTGCACTGGACTGTCTGTACCCCTCCCTTTCCTTTCACACAATCTGTTAGCTCCACACTAGGGCCATTCATTATTGATCAGAGCCGGAGCTGCTGCTTGTCCGCGAGGCCGGCAGCACCATTTCCATCAGGAATATTTGAGGCCATAAAGTCATTCAGTGAGAGATTCCTGGAGAGACGCACGTCTCGTGTTGTACGGCTGTGGGCGCTGAGGGGCTCATGCTGCTTGTGTGAAAAATGAACATCTTGCCCACAGTATGTCACAGTAAGAGCCTGGGGCTAGAATACCAGAGAATGAAGCAGGATGACACTTCCAGTTAAACACACAAGTATGGCTTGTACTTTGAGCATTCAAAATTCACAGCATTTATGTGTTTGAAACTGACCAAATAATTTGTAGATCATGCATTCTCTATTACAGAACTGCTTAAAGTATCTCATATGGTGAAAGCTATGGCCTAGTACAGTCAGTGATTCTCAACCTTTTTGACTGCCCAAAACAATATTTAAAGGCCCCATTATTTTTCCAGTTGTTCATGTTTTACTGGATAAGGATTTTATTTTTACTTAATTTCTACCCCATAAAATATTTCAGAGCCCTACCCCATAGAATATTGAAGTCATCCTGAGGCTCCCCTGAAGTTTCCACCTTTTCTCTCCATTTCCTATCATTTCTGGCATATTCCTGTTATTTAAAACAGTCTCCGGCATGTTAAGACTGAGTAGAGCTTGCAATGTGTCCTGATGCCATTGCTCATCTCTTCAATATTAATATGTCCCCTAACTATTTAAAAAGTGTCAAATGCCAAAAAGGTACCCCATGTTAGGTAACTAGAAAAACCAGACTGTTCACGATCATATTACTCATGATTATTGATCATGACTATGGATAGCAACGCAGTAAACCAAAAGTTCCTTCCCTGTTTAAGGTCATTTTATCGTTGGAGAGTGTAACATTTAAGACACATCTGAAACAGCTCTGACATCCCCATGCAGCAGCCGTTGTTCTAGGAACAGTCGTGATTATCCAGCAGCGTGCAAGTCACGACAGGGAAAATCTCCCCTTTTGAAAAGGTCATAGGCCTCTGCTTTTGTCTCATGTCAGGATTCATCCACACGCATATGGCCAGTGAGTGGCCTACTATATTTTCATCTGCTTTCAGATAGGGACGGATGAGTAAAAGAGACCTTTACAGACAGTAGCACACTGCTCTAATACTGTATAATATCTCTGGATTAAAACCGCACAGCGCTGTTCTTGTGGACCACAACATCCTGTGTAATTAAAGAGCGAGAGTGGCTTCCTGAGCTGGGTTATAAATGATCAATCGGAGATCCTTGTGCATCTAGCGTTAATCAGTCATGTGGCAGTACGAGAGGAAGTGGGGCTGCTTTATGGCTGCGTTGAGACTCCCTGTGAATCTAAGTGAACTCCACATCCTGTTCTATAGCTATACATTAACCCACAGTTCATTAATCACACGCCTCTAATTATCTCAGCAGAAGCAGCACGAGCGCAGATAACCGCACCAGGTATGTCAGCACGCACTACAGATGTTTCCAAAACCTAGCTGGCTGCCGTGTCTTTAACGGCAGAATCCTAATTGAAACGTTCTTCATACTGTAAGCGGCTGATATCAAATTCTCTAAATAGCACTACTCAGAGGACTCCATATTTTGACTTTGATATTAATGTAAAAATGTAACGTTAAATATTAAATAAATTGCAAAAACATTTTTTTACATAAATATTGGCTATAATAGTTCATTTAAATACCTTTAGGCTATTTTTCATGCTGTAATAAATTAATGTGGGATTGCAATTTTTGCCTTTGTTCATACAGTACATTCTTTTGAATGTTATAATAGATTTCAATGCAAAAAATATATATTTGCGAAAACATTTGTACACAGATTTACAGTTAGTGAATGAGACCCACTGTCTAAACAGCTTGTTAGGCTTTGGAACAGCATCTGTTTTTTACACATATACCTGTACAGAGCTATGCATACAAACGCAATGGTGTCGCAGTCAGGATGTGTGAATATGAAATCCAATATGGATGTTCACACACTCTTGGTATGGTGTATGGTGACAGCAGAGACAGCCATACATGACACAAGAGCTTCGATCAACTCAAACTGTCAGCGAAGAAACACGCAGAAAGAAAGTTGCTCTATATGGCTGAGAGCTAAAGATAAATAGTCCAACCGCAGAAGCCCATCTGTTGTCTAAGACAAAGTCACCCTCTTATTTGTATATCTGGACTTGTGTTCTGAGGCAAAAAAGTCCTCTTCTGGGAAATTATTTTGAATATTGGTAAAAACATGCTTGTATCTGCTGCCATGTTGCATAGAATGAGAAAAGAGAAAAAGAAAAAGGCACATACTGTCTGATGCCCCCAGGGAGAACCCATCTTACATATGGTCATATGCCAGTTTTATAAAAATGCTTTCATAAGTTTTTCAACAACCTGTGGATAATTACAGTACAGCAAACAGATTTGAATCAGTGTTTGACTATAAAGCAGTAAAATGCAAATTAGGACCAGATAGGAAGAACGGAGTGGGAGATGAAGGTGTGGTAGGGGCTGCACAGCACTTGACCCTTTTAAATATTAAGTATCAGGGCCACTATCTACAGTCATCAGCGCTTATTGATTGAGCATGAATGTGGACTATACACACACACACACACACTCACAGTGCCCTGCACCCCCCTTATCCTGACCTCTCTCCCTCTGCTGTGCTGCATGGCAGTTTTAATTGCTGCGGTCAGTGCCATACCCCATGGGGTCATTTCAATTAAACAGAGTATCTAGAGAAGAGAAAGAGAGAGGGAAGTCTCTACTTCTGTCTCAGCCTGAGCCCATTATTTGACACACGGCACACACACACACACTAGCCACAATAAATTAACATAGATCCCGCAACCCTTATTTAAATCAGAGGAAACCCCTCTCTGAGTGAAAGCTCATTTAGTGCTTATCACTTAATAATGCTTATCAGTCTTTATTTGTAAATCTAATGGGACAATATTTTTTTTTATTATTATTTTGATTACATTTAGTACATATTTCATGCTTTATTTGCATTTCCATGACAGGAACTGTTGTAGTATTATGCCTAACCTTTGCATCTATAAATCAAAATCTTCATTCATATTCAACAATCTACAATATTAGTTCACGCTAGCGCTTACACAGGGGACGATTAATGACTCAATCATCATAATCAGTAACCATGCAAAGAAAGGCTGGAAATAAGAGCAACCTCATGCATGTATAACCTTATCACAGGCTTGCATGATGTGCTCGACACACCCTGAGGTGACATCAACACAATCGTTCGTCTTTCCATTGAGCCTGACCGTCAACCTTTGACCTGTGGGGCTGATCTTGCGGCACAGAGGTTGAATATGTCTAGACCAGTCATGGCTGCAGGCAGAGGGGTCTGACTCTATGTGAGATTAAATAAACAAGGAAGGTTTTCTGCTCTGCTTTTGAAAAGAGTCACTAGACGCCCACTGGGCCTTTGAGTGGGATCAGGCTCCACTGCACTCTGTGATCAGCCGGCTGTTGCAGGGACGCAGACAGACTCTGTGATCGGCTAGAGAGGTCTGAGAGTTCTGGCCCACAGGGCTGAAACAAAAATCAGAGACTCGATCATACACTGGGGTCTAAAAAAGACATTGCCTGCATCTATATGATTTTGTCCAGCCCAGCAATGAAGTGAAGGGAACTGTAAACCAGAACTATAACAAAGCTTCAATTATATATTTTATAGGTACAATATAAAAATATATATATTATAAAAAGGTATACACTGACATAAATTAAGGTGACCATAAAAGTTAATTCTTTCGATTCTGCAGTGGATGACATTGAATCTTAATTACACTACAGCAGGCAAGACACAACTCTATTGAAAAATGAAAAGTAGGCCCTGTTCTACAAGATTGTGGAGGGAGGGGATGACGGGGATGAGGAAAAAGAAAGACTAATACATGTCTACATCTATCTTGTTAAGTCCTAATCTGTTTTCGCTTCTATGAGACGCCGTCGTCTTTACCTATTTTTCTTTCTTCAGCACATAAAAACGTCTGTAATAGGATTTCCCAAATATTACACCAGGATTATTATAGGCTTCCGGAAGGCTTCTTTGCCTCCGCTTTCGGAGCATCTGAAGGACTAGCATGCTTCATCATTCCTAATGCAGCTGAGACACAACGGAAAAGCAATCAGCTCAGAGTTCACATTTCCCGAATCCGTCACTGTAATCTAAGTCATCTGTTGTGCCAACACAATGGGGAAATGCATGCATAATCCATCGCTTAATCGATAGAGGAGGCCAGACGTGCGCTATTAAAGCTACCTCATCAATCATAACATATTTAACCTCTGTAGGCTCAGATTGTGCACCCCTCTCCCCCTCTATCCCAGCATTCCCTGTGATTCCCACAAACATCACACTGCATGGCTCTAAGGCAATGACTGGGAGGCACAAAGAATGTCCCAACGGAGATACTTATGGTGGAACCACAAAAGCCCATTTGCGGTGACCAAAGCCTCACCCAATCTGGGCAGGTCAGTGTGGTGAGAGACCCATTCTCTTACTCCATGCTGCTTTTGCCTGGAGGAGGCACTCAAGAGCTTTATCCCGCCCTCCCCAAGGAAAGAAGCTCATCAAGCAAGTCAATATCCTTTCATCCCTGGATATGAGCCTTCTTAAAACATACATGAGCCCAGGAGCCGTTCAGCCCGCAGGAGGCAAAACAAGTGACCCAGCTAAGTGGAAAAAGGTTTTACTGGATTAGGGTTAAACATTTCACTCATCTACCAAGATTCCCAGTCCTGATCCAATCCTTCATATACTTCCCACAACCATTCTCACTGTTTACTTCAGGCTGATCTTGCCTCCAAACATGGACCAATAAATATTTAAACTTGAAGTCTGGATTTGTAGCACCATTTGCATCACCAAAACCGAATCCTAATTAGGAGGGGGAAAAAAATGTGTTTGCATTCTGGAAACATTCACTCTTGTCCCTGACACTGTCCTCAACAGGCTTTGCCTTTCTTTACAGTATCTTAGCAAGCGTTTAAAGCTTCCGCAGGTCTGTTTTAAAACAAATACCGACCTTTTCTGGAGGACGTGCTTTGGGGCAATGAATCTTTGATGAACTGAAATGGCTTTATCCCTCAAACAGCTGCCAGGGAATGAAGGGCTTTTAGTGTTGCAGAAGTGCAACTAAATGAGTTTCTGGAAACAGAGGATACGGCAGAAGAAAGGTTGTCTGCCTGGCCCTACGAGGAAGCCCTATGTCTGGCCGTATACCTATTGACAGTGTGCATTACAAGAACATGTGTAAGCTAAGAGTGATTTCATGCAAGCACATGCTATTTTTTTTTTTTACAGTAAATCACTACACTAAACAAGATGTTGTCTCTTAACATCTCAGGATGCAGGACGTTGATTCATTGACGCAACAGCAGTGTGATGGACAGCAAGCTAAAAATGCATATACAGACAAGAACAGTCACATATTCGCCCATTGTCTGAATAATGAAATATGGGTGGAAACAAATGAGGGACAAAAGCGAGAGCTATGCGGATAAGGAATAAAGGACTGGGCCTAAAGTAATGATGAATCGGACCCCCTGCTTAGCTGCGCATTAATCATTAAAATACAAAAGAAGCAGTGAAACAGACAAGCACCAGACGCAGCCTTAACTCCACTTTACACACACTCTTCTGCCTTCATTTTGTCTCTCGCTTTCTATTGGTCGCTTTTTCCCTCTCTCTTTTTATCTCCTTGAGAATGATCAGTGTTCTGCCTTCTCTCCTTAAGTGCCACCATTACAGAATGCCTTTATAGCTTACACTGCATTGATTGATCAAATCAATACATCATCCTCAGCACTGCGTTGGAGACAATACATTAAGAGCTTGCATACAGAAGCGTTTCAAATGTACTACAGCCATTTTCAAGGCATACAAATAGGCAGCAATGCAGAAGTCAGTGCCTGATTGTCTCTTTTTTATTGTTTTTGTGGTCGAACAATCTCTCTGTTTATAATATGGTGCATTGAATCTACTTGAGATTCACATTATCACCACTTTCCAAGCTTGTCTTTCCCATGAGTCCCACTCTAAAGACTGATTGCAATCTATTGGTTGCACAAATAAGTATTATCAAGTACTGCAGCATTCTGCAACCACATTTATTTGGAACGTAATCTCTGATAAGAAAATAAATATTGATTTTACTTTTATATACCGTTTACAAACGGCAAAAGGAAACGTTCTCTATTCATTTTGAGATCACTAACTACATGTATGGTGCTGATGTATTCAAAATCTAGTGCTGGATAGCTTGTATAAACTACAACATGACAATATATATTGTGATGTGCCACAATTGGATCACAACTGAAACTGTGCCAAATGCCACGATCAAATGGAATCATTTTAAATGTCTCTCAAATATTTGAAGGGTTACTGTAGTTCACCCAAAAATGAAAATTATATCATTGATTCCAAGCCAGTAAGACCTCTGCTCATCTTCGGCATCTCCCTCAGACTGTGAACGAAGCTCTTTCGCACCAAATACATGTCAGCAGCGTCTTACGTCATCAGCATCACTAAACGTGGCTTGACAACAGAACCGGAAGAGAATACAATGCTGAATAAAGTCACAGTTTTTTTGTTATTTTTGGACCAAAATGTATTTTCAATGCTTCAGAACATTCTAACTAACCCACTGGTGTCATATGGACTACTTTGATGATGTCTGTATTTCCTTTCTGGACAAGGACGGTATACCGTGAATACATTTTCAATGGAGGGACAGAAAACTCTCGGACTAAATCTAAAATAGCTTAAACTGTGTTCCGATGACGAACGGAGGTCTTTTTTTGGGTCATTTTTGGGTGAACTAACCCTTTATGACTACTGTGAGAAACCACATTATTGTAGTTTAAACTTTACTCAATTTATTGTGATTGTAAAAGGATATAACTACACAAATAATTTATTTTTTTAATTATTAGTTGTGCTGAATAATATTTTCGTTGAAACCATGATACATTTTCTCATGATTCATTGATAAAAAGAAAGTTCAAGAATAAAATGTTTATTTGAAACAAATCTCTTATAACGTGATACAAAGACTTTACTGTCACCTCAAATGGATCCTTGCTGAATAAAAGTATTCATTTTATTTCCAAAACAAATCTTATTAAAACCCAAAATTGTGAAAATTTGTCATAATTTGATTGTGTTTTTACTTTTATCCTACTGTATGATTCTAACAGCACATTCATATCAAACACAACTGCAGTCAGTTTGATTCAGACATTGTCTCCATCTCTCTTTTCTGTCGTTCCCTCTCACACAAACATGTTGTACAAGTTCAAAGCACAGCTTCTACACTTACGATTCAATGCAGACTTTGCACTTTCAGCAGATCAATGATCCCTCAAGGCTCATTTAATACCTCTCCCACATGCTTTCGTTGCCTATCTTGCTTCATAACTTCTCAACTCTCCCAACATATTCTTTCCCAATAAAGCCTAATTTAACTTTTCTTCCTGTCTACGTGCTGACTCAGGTCTGTGTGGGGTCAGATGCTGATGGTGGTCATCGGTAGTGTGGTACCCCTCAAACGTCTGAATCCCCAAACATCTGCTCCTCATGAGAAGGGGGGGGGGGGGCTCGATGATTGATGAACTTGTAAAAAAGGCCCGAGGTCAGTGATGTATGAAATCTCATCACTTATTCATAGGAGAGGATGCAAAATGAGACGGGATGAGAAGGCTCTGGCGCTGCGAATAAGAACTCGAAAAGCGAGGCGGCGGGACTCCGCCCTTGAGCATTTTTCTTAAACAAGCCCCTGCAACAGGGCCCTCTTCAGAACCATTAAAACCCATTAAAACAGAATAGCATGCCCAAACGCTTAGACAAACCATTTACGCAAGAGAAGAATAACACAAGCAATTGACAAGCTTGTCATGTCATTGAAACGACTGCACTTTGGAGTAATCTGGGAGCCCCATTCAAGCGTTTTAGCTGGCACTGACGCACACACTCACTCTTTGCTCGTTGAGATGCAACAAAGGAATGGCCTTTTTCTCTTTCCTATTTATGAGGTGAATTAGGATTCAGAGAGAGGCTGTCCAACCCGGCTGCAGGTGCTGAGTGCAGCTCTCTTGCATTGATGCAGGCGTGGTCACGATATTTAATTGTGTGTGTGAGTGTGTTTGTGTAACCAACAGCGGAGATGGGACCTCTCTGATCCCGAAGGAAACCGATCCAACACTTCCTAACAAAGCAAACAAATCCAACACGCCCACTTCACGTCACACATATTTAAAAAGAAAGAGAAAAATCGGTGACGGAAAGACCGAGCTGGCAGGAAGGAACGAGCAGTGTACTGTATATTCAAAGACAGATAGAATGAATGTTGGCTGCTTAGTTGTAATTAAACATTGTGCGTAGTGGCGTTCCAGCAAATAAAACACTGGCTCAGGCTCCACTCTTCGTTTCAGTAGGGCTGCAGGTGGCGAAATTGGCAGTAATGGTTCTAATTGTTGGCAGTGTTTTCAGCTTAAGATATGTAGCTCTGTTCAATCAGCAGGGCTACTGGGAAAGAAATGGGATGCAGAGGAGGCGGGCGTGTGTGGAATAGAGGGATGAAAATATGCGGAAGAGAAGAAAGACGAAGATGCAAAAAAAAAAAAAAAAAAAAACACTTCTGGCCAAGTGTTTATTGGTGGCCAAAAGAATTTCCTTGGCTAGCCACTAATTCGGAATAGAGGGATTGTATAGGGATGGGATGATTTCCAGCTGCACTATTTTTGAATTGTTTTTTTTTTTTTTTTTTTTTTTTTTTGAGTACGTGTGCATTAGGTGGAAGTTCTTGGTCAGCAAAATTTTTCTTTTTCTTTTTTTTTGACAATTAAGCACATCTGACCCAAAATTTTCATATCAATTTTCATAATTCCCTTTTTTAATGCAATATATGAAGCTCTGATAGCTCTGATTTCGACTGTGATTTTTCTATTTTTGTAATTTTATTATTGTAGTTATTTTTGGAATTACAATGAGAAATGTACCAGAAATATGCTCAACTATCAGATAATCATCACATTCGCTCTAAACATGAGCCTTTTTTTCTTCTAATTTCAGTAAAATTGTATCTTTATTTTGATTTTGGGGTAAAATATGGCCGATTCTTAAGAGATTTTGAAAGATTCATCTCTGAATTGGTCACGTTTTGTGGTGGTAAAGAGGGAGGGAAAGACAGAAGAAAGGAGGAAGCTAGAAGCTCTCGTTGCATCAGACACAGCTCGAGTGTTTTCCATCATATTCCCCAGCCTGATGCAGGAGCCATTAGAGACAAACACATCATGTTGCCCGTGGCAAACAGTGGATGCCAAGTAAGCTTTTTCAGATGTGTGAACGTGTGGGGCAATACCTAGTGTTGTTTTTTTCTTTCCCCCAAGAGTGAGAATGACTCTGGTGTGACGCAGCACCTGCCAAGTGTGAACAGATGACATATGTTGTGATGTCATTAACAAGGGACTCCACAGATGAAAAACTTGAATCCAAACAAATCTTCCAATAATAATGTAGATACTTGTCCACTGCACAACATTTTGTGAAGACAGACAGGAGAGTGTCACCAGGCTGGAGTCTGTCAAGACTATCTCTCAGGCTACACCTGTACACTGCATGTTTCTGTCTGTCCCTGCACACCAGTTTCCACAGAGACTGGCATGAAGTGGGTAGAGGGGCATGCTGGGATTTGTGTGCTGCTGTGAATTCCTGACAGCTGTTTGTATGTGTGTCTGTGTGTGTGTGTGTACATGTTTGTGTGAGAAGTGCTATGTTATCCTCCAGAACTGCTGATAAAGGGATTGAGCGGTGTATCTGTGACTGAGCTAAAGGCAGGAGAGAGGAACTACTCTATTCTGAACTAGCGCTACACTCTAAAAAACGATTCGTTGGCTGAACAACCATTACTTATAAAAGTAATTGGATCAAACATAAAAAAATAAGTATTCATAACTTTTCAACGTTTACTTAAAATATATAGTGTGTGTAACACAAAAATATAAGTTACTAGGTGCACTTAAATGTATGTATAAATAAAATGAAAAATACATAAGGCATGTCAACTTGCGTCAAAATTAAGTAAATCTAGCATATCATTTTAAGTAACTATATTAGCCACGTGATGCAATTTCCCGTGATGCCTATCCAGACAAAAATGTTAAGCCATTTTATTTCACAGCACATGTGAAGACGTTGAGAAGAGGTAAGCTTATTTTTTGTACTTAGGCCTACACATGATCATTTATTGCATTTTTGGTCAAGAAATTTACTTTTAACTGAATTTCAGAATTGCTACAAATTGTGCATCAACAATTAGAAACGTGTTACTTACGAATGTAAACGTTTTTAGTCTACATGTTAATGAATGAAATAAGTGTTTTGCACGCGAGTATTTGAAGAGTATATTGTGTTTTTTCAAAATATATGACCATGATGTTGGCTTATGCATTAATGGTGTGTTCACACAGAACGTGAATTTAATTACTTGCGATAGCAGATTACATTCATAGTCAATGCAAAGACGCGAAGACGCATCATTCGCGCCGGGCGTCACGAATTGGGTGACTCGTTTGCCGCGAAAGTCTTCCTCGGTAGAAAAATTTGAACTTGAGCGGGCTGCGGAAGATTCAAGCATCTAACTAGACGCGACGTGTTTGACGCGTTCGGTTACCAATTCGGACGGCGCTTTCTCCCCCACGGATAGCCTAGATTATAGGCCTACTTTATTAGCGAGTTGTTTTTGGATAAAACAAATGTACCTTGCATATTTACAAATTCCCATATTCTCTATCTATACATGGATTGTGGGAAAGGGGGCTTTGGGCGCGGGTTAACGTTAACATAAATATTACATTCAAAAACACATTGCCTACAGCTCCATGTGCACAATTTATCATTAAATAATGGCAATCTTGATTCTAGCACAATATTATTCCTAAATGACAGCGACATTCAGTAAATTAAACCTTCAAAATTATTATCAAAATAAGTAAATACCCTTTAAACAAAAGTTTAGCTTCAAATAAAGATTGTAGATCTACTGTTTTGCAGTAGTTACTGAAGAGATTCGTTCAAAACCTCTGGACAAAAGTCATTAATTAACTTCTGTTTTGTTTAAATTAATAGATATTAATAGACACATTTTTATATTTATAGGCATTTAATAATGGACTAATTTGTTACATTTAATTGTTTTTTATTGATTTTTGAAAAAAATAAATATATAAGCCTATATATCTTCTGCCCACCAAGCCTTCATTTCTTTGATCCAAGAAAAAACTGTAATATTGTGACTATTATTATTATTATTATTTTAACAACTATTTTCTATTTTAATATATTTTAAGATGCAATTTAAAAGTTTTGGGTAAAAAATAATAAATAAATAATAATAAAGTGAAATGCTTTATTGTGTGTGATTTGCATGTTTAATTTATTTTAAGACATGTAAGCTGAAGATCTAAAATAAGTTAAAATGGTTGGTTCAACTGATTTAATTGTCTTATTTTTTATATATAAATGAGCTTAAATGTTAAGTAAACAGAACTAAGATTTGTTTTGATCTCACATGGCCTGCACTGTGTTGGATTTACTTAAAAGATATATGCACCATTTTTGCGTCATACTTTTTAAGTAATCCGCAATCATTTAATTAAGTAAATTTTTAACTTGGTATAATTTTACATAAAATAATCTTAAATATTTGAGTTCACGTGACATTCTTTACTTAAAAATATATGTAACGTGATGCATACATTTTTAAGTAAAGAATGTTGCGTGAACTCAAATAATTAAGTACATATAACAAAGATTTTCTTGTTAATTTTAAGTAAAATTATTCCAAGTTGGGATTACTTAAAAAGTATGATGCAAAAATGGTGCATATATATTTTAAGTAAATCCAACACATCATTTTTTAGAGTGTATTGCCATGGAAACAGGGACAGTAGAAAGAAAGTTCAAGGTTAAGAAACTTGTTTTCCTTCTGTCTTTAAACAGATCTTGTTAGTCTGCAATGAACCAAGTTGTAAAATGGCAACTCCGTCCGTCATCGGCTGGATCTGTGCTATTTTTACAGGAATGGCCTATTTAAACAGTCCAGGAAAGGATTTATCCACCTGTGCACTCTCCTGGAAGAAAGAGACAGAATACAAGGGATGGGGAGAGACCTGCTGGTCTCAGGTGTAAAGGTGACGCAGGTGAAAGCCATGCTTTATCAACCTCACTGGTGCTTTCAGCGATGCAGGTGCACTATGTGAAACATCTGAGCTTACTTAGAGAATTAAACCTGCAATTTAATTAACCCTTGTGCGACCTTGTGGACATTTTTGTCTTGTTCATTTTTTTTTTTTTCTTAATGCCAGCTGCATAAATTCTGGCACAGGAGTGTATTTATTATTATTATTATTATTATTATTATTATTTATTTATTTTTATTTTATTTTTTTTTACTTTTCCACCCCCACTTTCTTTAATAAATCTATTTTGCACTAGGTACGCAAAATAGTTCCACTCAAGACCTTAGGGACAAAAATGTCCCCATTGAAACTTTTTTTAATCCCAGGGCCATTTAACTATAAAATTATGCAATATATGTAAATAGGCTTTCATTCTGTCGGCAAAATTTAATTTATTAACATTTTTTTTACCAGATGGTGACATTCTCTCAAGTTTGGCCTATAAAGCAAATACTCGCTTTATTTTGGTTTTCTGCTTATGATTATTATGGAGTCAATTGGATAAATTATGCAGCTATAATTGTCTGGATGTGTTGGATGTCAGAGTGTGGTTTATATGGGTGTAATAAAAAATAAATTGTCTGAGTTTGTGCTTGTAATATTTGAGAGAGAGAGAAATTCTACTGCAAATCACAAATCCAACCACTGTGTGCACCAGTTTTCCTGGCATCTAATGGGTAAAAAATTTTGGTACTGCGCACAAACAAAATCTTATTGAAAGCTAATTTTGAATTTCATTTTGAATCAACCTCAAATTTGGAACACAACTTAATAAAATACTGTATGGCTTAGATTTTCTAACCATTTTAAAGTTCGACATGTTTCATAAAATATGAATTTGATATAAAATAATGTTCAAAAATAATTTCCATAAACTTAAACCTATTCTTTGACTTCAACAATAATCTGCCATGGGTCTACTTTAAAATGAGACCAAACTTAAGTCTGCGCTCCCAAGCCGGTTTGTTTGACACAAACATTGTTGTCCTCTATGTACCTGTGTGTAACTTTTTATAAATGACACACAAGAGGCCAAAATCATTCCGACTAAAATTGTAGACTGTTTAATAACCCTGAATTTATTCAATCATTCAGTAATGGTTCTTTAATACACTAGGCATTATAGGCTACATTTGCCGACTTTGTAAATGGTTAGACTTAAATTAAATTGTTACATTAATTTCTATGCATTTGCATTTGTACAACAATTACAGTATATATCCAGTTTGCTTTTGAAAGGTTCAACACAAATGTGCTTATACCCCTCCATTTACATAATGTTCATTCCCCCTATGTAAAATTAAATAAGCTTTGATAAAACCTCATATGAGATTTGTACTATGTAACCTGACGGCATTTACAGGCAAACACATGTTCTTGTGAAGCGCATTTGCATCCCTTTAATTTCCAATTCTGCATGTTCCAGCTCTCACCGCACAACCAAACACTCCGTCTATTCCGCCCCAGTGAGCTTGATGGTGTAATTTGTTATTTGTTGGGCTGTTTCTCTGGTTCTCTGCTGTTGACAACCCTGAATAATTCAAATCAACTGAGCAAAGTTGTTTATTTGCGTAGCTGACTCTATCCCCCACCCCTCCTTCTGTTCTCTCTTCCCCCTTCTCTTTTTTCCTCCCTCTTTCTCCATTGCTCTTGCGAGTATCGGAAAAATCCCTCGCTTCTCTTATTCAGGTGCAGCGGCGGTTGTAAAGAGCAATAAACGTGGCCTCTCTCTCTCTTTCTCGCGTCTGTGATCCAGTAAGATGGCTTCCAGCTTGGACACAACAGCTCATTTCTCACTCGTACAGTTCTGCTGAGCAGATTCGTAGCATGCAGCTGCGTCTAACATAACGCATTGAGAAGCATTTTGACAAGCTTCTACAGATACCAGCTGAGTTTTGACACAAAAACTGTGGACATAGCTATCAAAACTAAAATGATTAAAGTCAGCAAGACAAACTAATTTAATTTCTAAAAAGATATTCCTGGTCCCATTGTGTTATTAAAAAAATACAGTAAAAATATAAAGAAACACTGATATGGTTTTATATATACAACTGACTGAATGGCAAAGCTCCCTGAGTCCAAAAAAAAAGAGTGATGAGATCATCTCTGATGCTGGTGTTTACTCTCATTCATCCCTTCATCTCTCTCCCTCTCTTTCAGGTTGGTCCCTGGACTCTGGGGCAGATCTAATGGCCTGTGTATAGCAGGGGGCAGGAGGCCACAGATCTGAGAGGATTTACTGGGTCACTGAGCTAAAGAGTCTCAGCACCAGGCACCAAATGCTCACTGCAGACTTCAGACTCGGTAAAACTAATGAGAATACATGAAAGGAGATGGAGGAGATGGAGATAAGCAACTAGTTGTTAACTGATATGGGATTTTCATTAGCTGATATCTCGAGTGCAGGGTGGTCAATGGATGATATAATGCCTATTTTGATAAAAGCAAATGATATGTACACACAATTGCTAAAATATGAACCCATAATAATATATTTACTCTAATTCTACATTATTGCAATGCAATTTGACAAACGCATTCATTCAGTCAAATGACAGAAAAGCTCATGCATTATTATGGGGTTAACTGCCATTCTCACCCAAGAATAATATTTGTCTAATGTTTCATTAACACCTGAGCTTATCATTGGGCAAGGCAAGGTTGGCATGCAGGCATCTGCTCTAGGACATTAAGGGGTTAAAGAGAGGCGATGCATACACACAAACACACATGCAGACTCCCCAATTAGCTCCAGGCATGAGCATCAGTGCTAGCGAAACATTTAATAAGGTATCAAGTTTCCATGCCGATCAGAAGCAGATTATATCAGTGTGTTTACGCCAGGCTTTCACAGAGCTGCCAGACGTGTCAAGACCCACGGGCGAATTGATTTATTACATTACACCGTTCCAGTGTGCAAAGCGCAGTATGAAGGCCTCTTCGATGAAATTGTTTATAGACATTTCTACCCA
Organism: Pimephales promelas; assembly: GCF_988280905.1. NCBI lineage: Eukaryota > Metazoa > Chordata > Actinopteri > Cypriniformes > Leuciscidae > Pimephales > Pimephales promelas. The sequence goes on along the minus strand of NC_142792.1, from coordinate 9,882,865 downwards.
AATAAAGCGAAACCCACGTGCGCATTAGAGCGTGAACTATTAAGACAACATGATTTCTCCAAGGCTCAATAAATGCCAAGAAGCATTTCCCTAAAACTATTCATTGATCTCCGAAACTTTAACTTCAGTTTAAACTTTCTTGGATGCAGAAAACAAAATGGCTACCATGTCTAGGATATGAAAGGATTTTAAATTCGACCACAAAAGGGACCAGCTACTTCAGTTAGTGTTGAACATCTACTGTACACAACGAAAACAGAGTCAAAATCATCCCACTTAAATCCTGTTGCATGAGCTCTGGTAAACACAGATGTCCCCTGAGAGGCTGAATTTACAGGCAACAGGTACATACAGCCCTCTTGGGGAGGAATAGATGTCTACAGAAGACTCACAACAAGACAGAACATTCCAGTCCAATTAGAGGGACACAGTTAGACCTGTAAAACAGATTTGACAAACAACCCAATACAATTTCATGTTAAAACTGCATTAAGTCATTTAAGGTAAGCTAATATATATATATATATATATATATATATATATATATATATATACACATATATATATTAGGGCTGTGCAAAAATTAATTGCGATTAATCGCATCCAAAATAAAAGTCTGTGTTTACATAATATATTTGTGTGTGCTGTATATAATTATTTTGTATATATAAATACACACACATGCATGTATAAATTTAAGAAAATGTTTTATTCATATATAAAATATTTCTATTTATAAAATATAGATTTTGTATGTCTATATATATATATATATATATATACACATAATTTAAGCGCAAATAATTCTTAAATTTATACATGCATGCATATGTATTTATATATACAAAATAATTATACACAGCACACAATATATTATGTAAACACAGACTTTTATTTTGGATGCGATTAATCACAATTAATTTTTGCACAGCCCTAATATATATATATGAAGAGTTCAGATGCAAAAGCCTCTAAATGCCATTTGAAATTTTCTTCTAAAATGACCATTTTTATCAAGCTTGTATATTTAAGTTCAGTAATTTCACTTACATGACAATTAATAGGTAATCTTCATTGCCATTTAAGTGAAATTACTGAACTTAAATATACAAGCTTGATAAAAATGATCATTTTAGAAGAAAATTTCAAATGGCACTTAGAGGCTTTTGCATCTGAACTCTTCATATATATATATATATATATATATATATGTGTGTGTGTGTGTGTGTGTGTATTTTCCAATATCTGGTCTGGCAATTAATATGAGGTCAGAAATTAAATTAAATGAATAAAACTAATAAATGGGAAAAATGCTGTTTAAAAACGTTTGCGCTGCTGCTGCTTTTATATTTTTGATTTAGAAGTTCTGTTCTGTTAATGCAAATAATCAAATAAATGTGATATGACATCTCCAGTGGTCAAACATTATCAAGATTGCATCTAAGTGAGAATCATGGTGCATGACTGCAGTGGAGCCGCAGATCACAGAGACTTTGGGATGCAGAGACATAAGCCAGTACATCACAGAGCTTGCTCTATTTCTTTCCTCATCTCTTCTCCTCCACTCTGTTCCTTTTCTGCAGATCTTTACGTTAAATCATTTTCTTTCTCTAAGGATTCTTGCTTGGTATTCTCTTCTCTCTCTCTCGTTCAGTCTCTCTTTCTTTCTCTCTCTCTCTCCATAAATGGTCAGTTTTAGGCAGTGAGCGAGTGGAGTTGAACAGAGAGGAGATGAATGTCTGGCGGTGTTTGTCCACCCTGCCTGAGTTACAGTCTTTTAAAACCCGCTGCACTGTCAGAGGAGCTACAGGATAAATCTCAAAACAGACATCAGCCCATTGATCAGACCGCGCTTGTGTATGTGTGTGTTTTCCTGCCGTAGGTTGATGACAATACTAGTTGAGGCAAACGCCATGTCCTCCAGGGCCTGTGGAAGAGGAAAACCCCCACTGGAGAACTCCCTGCTCCCTCATACTCCAAAACACACAGTCCCTGCTGAGGCCCTGTAACCTGGACTCAACCACACACACACTATCCTAACTTATGGTAGGTAAATGTAACTTTTAGCGGAACGATTTAGATACATCTATTGTGTTTCCACCTTGAGTTCCCAAGTGAAAGAGCAAGCCTGGACATGGTACAGAATAACTCACATACATGTGCACACACACAAACACATTCACACTCATGAGCATTCACTACACACGTCATCAGGGTGACTGCAGAAGGAAACTCACTGTCTCTGTGGAGCAAAAGGGGTTCCTGATCTGCTATGGTTCAAGGCCACAAAGACCTTTTTGATGGATAAAATGTGATCAATTAAAGAGATAGTTCACCATGATTTACTCTCCGCCGTGAAATTCCAAACCAGTATGACTTACTTTCTTCTTTAAACACAAAAGACTGTTTTTGTTAATACAACGAAACTGAAGGGGGTCCAAAAACACTGAGGAGTGGATTATTTCTCAAAAAAAGTCACAATTCAGTTTTTATCCTGTTTTTACGCGTTCTGAATAAAATATGATTGGTGCATCTCGTGTTTCTACGTGGTTACTATGGCGGGTGCTTACTGGCCACTAACCAACTATGAGCAATAATAAAAGTGACGCTTGCCTTAGGAAGCACACAAAACTAAATATAGAATTGTTTTATCCGAGCCCAACGATGGGAAAGAAAGACCAAAGACCAAGAGAAAAAGAGGTAGAGACTGGAGCATTGGATTGAAAGATTGGCATGAGAGACTGAAGAAGAGACAGGTGCATAAACAAACAAAAGTGCTCATAAACACTGCCAGAAAAAAAGACACAAAGAAAGCAATGTGTGGAAGCGTGCAATGAAACACAGCAAACCACAGTGCTATGCAGAGAAAGATAGCATATGCTTTCAGCGTGTGGCATCTGGAGAAGTCGGGTGCCAAACTCTACAGGTCTCAAAAACAAAAAAATAAAACACAGGTCACACAATATAAGACTCTTCAGGGGACAATGTGTGTGTGTGTGCACTCACAACATCAACAGAATGAAGGACAGTAAAAATAAAAAGTGCATGTACTATGCAATTAGACTGGCACGAGTCCAATACAAGGAAAAGAAAAACAAATAACAAGATTTTGAACTCTGACGTCACATTAGGTGTGCGTGTTGATACTGCACTAAAAAGGAAGATTCCAAGATTCTCCCACATGGCAGGAAATATCAACGGAAAACAAGCATTTATCAAGTAGGTTATTAAACCATATTGCAAAATACTGCATGTGAAGACTGAAAAAATACAGATGAGCAACGGCAAGAAAATGTGCAAAAATAGGCAGTTCCTATGGCGTTGCTATGCAGTTTCTAAGGAGTTACAAGCTAATTTTTAATGCATTGCTAGGGTATTCTTGGTGGTTAAAAAAAATCAGCACTAGTAGTAGTGATGCTTGCCATGATAAACACCACTAATCAGTTTATATGCTATGTGATTGGTGTAAAAAGACAATTTTCACACTCCAAAAAACACACACATTAAACATTTTAGCCGAGATGGAAATAAGACAGAAAGGCAGAACAATTAAGAAACAGAGCAAGGGCGAGAGAAGTTGGAGCACACAGAGCAGAATGAAGCATGATGAAGCTTTTTTGTTAACACTTTGAGCCCAAAATAATCGGTTTCCCTATTCCTGCGTCTTTCTCATCGTTTTTCAAGCAGGCTGGTTACAGTTTGTTCATCTCACTCCATTAATAAGCACAGGCTGGAAACTTTCCAACAGAGTGGAATTATTCAGTGACGATGATGTGAAGGGTGTATGTGTGTGCAGGAAGTGTAAGTGTGGATATACGCTCATTTAGCGGCCAACACGAGTTCAAAGCCATTAAAGCAATGCTCATGTCCTGCCCTCTGCTCTCAGGATGAGATCGCACACAGCTGCTGTGATATTGAACCAACTCAGTCGTACGGTCACCGACCTGCACTTTAGAGACAGACGCGCACGTGGGCAAGTGTCTGATGTATGGGACGTGTGTGTGTGTGCGTGTTGAGGAGGTGTGCTAATGCACACATGGGACTGAGGGTAAGTGGCCCGGTGTCGTTCTTGGGTAATGTAATGCCATAAATCTATGACAACACAAGCAGACACATGGTCCAAACAGACTGTCAGCAACACTAGAGTCTGTCATTAAACACACAGACAACTAGCATATGTGAGAACCCGTAAACACATGGCCATACGTCAACCGGCACCTATTTAAAATTCATTCCCATTAGTGTTGAAAGGAACAAAGGAGTTGATATGCACACAAAGAAAACACCCATACGGTCAGACACAAACTTTTTCAAGTCGGATTCAGCATTTTTACTGCAGCTTTACGGAACCTAGACCTTGATCTGAGGAACTAGTAATGTAACGAAAAACTGTATAGTCGCTATATACAGTGGAAAGCAATGAAAACTATTTTCAAGACTGCATTAATGGTGAGAAAAGGAGCATTCTGGGTCACAAGTTCATTATACAGTTGCACAATGAAGATATTTCAACACTGATCTCCTCAAGGAACTTGAGTGCCAACAGTGATTGTCTCTTCAGCGCACAGCTGTGATTTTCTCAAATGCACTTACCAACTATAAAAACTCTGTGTGAAAGGCAACTGTGAAGAAAAGTAAGTATTACAGAGTTTTCTATGCAAGGTCATTGAACAGCTCACAGCATGAACATGTATTTCCTGGTGTAATGTTTACTACTGTGGACCGAAACGGCTGGATTGCTGAGGTTTAGATTGGCCAGGAAACAATATCTTCAGACTTTTTTCACAATTTCTATGCTGATTCTGTGTGCGGGAATGAGAAGAATTCTTAATTTCAACACTAAAAACCAAATTACTGTTTAAAATTGACTAGACACTTATATAGAACTGTGAATAATGTGTTCAAATGTTTCTAGACAAATACACAAACAAAAAAGCAATTACATCGGAGGACATCAGTTTCAGTATAAAACAAACAAACAAAAAAAAGCTGTCATCTGGATAGACAGAAGCAACCTTTTCAAACGGATGTCTGACACTTCTCTGGACAGATGCCATTTCCTGTCTGTTCCTCCAGACGCCCACTGTATAAGCTCTCAATCACAGAAAACAGCTATCCCCAAAATTACTCTCTAAAAAGTGACACCTTAAAGGTGTTGCTTTTAAAACTTTTGCGCTTCAACGCCCAAGCTAGAACAAAAAAAAAAAAAAAAAATGGTGAGAAATGCTACCCTTTTCAAAGTGTCACCTCACAAGACAAACAAGTAGGATTGATTCAGCTCTGGCTAGCTCCGTTTCTTGCTCTTTAAGACTCTTTTCTCTCTCTCTTTCTCTCATTTCACACTCAGTAACAGGGAAGGGGAAAAAACAATGCAGAGAAAGGCCACCACTGTCCATCTCACAACAGTAAACATACTGTATCTTAATCATTTCAGTTGGCTCGCCTGACTTTACTCATTATTGTGAAAGAGGAACAATGTGTGTGAGAGAGAAATAAACAGTAACAAGCAGACACTGGCCACATAATTTCACTGCAAAAATCACACTGGCTTTCATGCTGGAGGATTTGTAAAGTTCCTGCAGAGCAATTCTGTATTTCAACTGACTTCTGAACAATGACACAAGTAACATAACATGTCCGCAATATAAAGCACATCATGACGTTTGTTTTTTAAGTCTGAGTAATATTAGGTAATTGGATTCCAATGCTTAATCAAATGCTGAATCAAATTATTCGGCATCAGATTCAGTCATCACAAACAAAAGCATCGATTCCAGATGCATGAGAACAATATATTTCACAGAATCTTTCCTCCTCTCTTCAACTGTCTAACTCGGTCTGACAGTCTGATCATCACATACATGTATTTTTAATCCAGATATTTTGCCAGACACATACAGCCTGAAGCAGCGTCTCTCTCCAGAGGCTTTCACTGAACCAATGTCACAGTGCGCTAAGACAGACAGATGTGGATATCTAATCAAGTAGTGTTACTTTAAAACAGGACAGTAGTGTGTATTAAATTTAGCACCATACTGCATGCACCTACAACCAGCTGATTCATGAATGAATAGACTGTCATACTTCCTTCTTGGAATATACACATGCACACAGGCAGAAGGAAGTCAACTGATCTAATAAGTTAGCCTGATTTGAATCCGGTTCTTGATATTCATATCTGCAGCTGCACGGCACTTGACGTGGCACTTGAGCTGACGGAGTGGGATCAGGACCCCAGCCCCACTCCTGCTGTTATAAAAGAGCAACACTACTGCACCGAGCCCACTCGCACACTTAACACATCAAAGAGCAAACCACCACCTTCAGCTTTAAAATATCTGCCCTTCTTTCTTCCTTCATTTCTTTCTTTTGACATTTTAATGAACCAAGTAAAACTGCAGCTGATCTTCATGATCATGATCAGCTAATCAACATGCATTTTTATTTTACTGTATGTAAAATAGCAGCTTTGACACTAACTCCCTTTGTGTTTTACGTAGAACAATGGCTCATATTAAGCTGCATGTTGCTGGGTAAATGGCAAAATTTTGATTAAAAAAAAAAATATATATCTGTGGAAAAGTACAAACCAACCAAATTTAAACATGGAAAAGTGTAATTTTTCTCAACTGCTGCAACAGAATTTCAGACTTGGCTCCGGTGAAAATTTTCACTTGGCTCAAATATCTGAGGGGGCAGTTTTTAATGGGCACAAAGCTTCTGGTAAAGATCTTTCAAATGCCAAAATAAGCATGTTTTAGAAAAAAAAAAAAGTGTAACATTTCAAATCTCTGCATTTTTGTTTCTTTCTCCTCTTTGGTTAGATGAGTGGCATAAGGATCTTTATGATCTTTTATTGACCATCATGGGTAGATTAATCTGTGCACCAGTGGTGTTAGGTTCAGCCCATACGAACAATGATCCCACAGGGTGAGAGTTAAACCAGTTATTAGCTTCATTTCAATACACATTTGAAAGCCATGGGAGATCCAGACGCTGAGATCGTGGCACTTTTGATATCTGCCGTCCAAAAAAAAAAAAAAAAGGAAATGGCAGTCGGACACTAAAAAGGGGGAACCTAAAGTTGGCAGGCGGCTGAAGGGGCAATTAAGGGAGGGACGCACATGTCTCGCCTTGAGAAGTCCCCCGGCGAGACACGACTCAATCAAAAGCCAGCTGCAGGTATAAGGAGCTCCTTAGATCCCACTACTGTGTTTAAGTGTGAAGGGTTGATGAGCGTGTGTTTATGTTAATGTAGATACATCTCCAGAAAGGGGGTACAGCTGTACCTTCAACTGAAGTCATTAATTATTATGACACATATAAACTTGATTAATATTTTGGCACGCGTGCGATTCATATCGCACCCAGACACGCACACAAATGGTACCCAGGTGAATTGCACAATAACGACGGCACATTGTGTGCCATGGTATAACGGAAAATGACACCAGCGTGTTGATGTGTGCGTGTTTTGATGTGTATAATTAGAGGAATCTATTGCCCACAGGCGGAAGCCACAAAGGCAGAGAGTCGCAGCGAGGCGGTGTGTTTGGGGAGCGGGCATCTATCCAGAACAGCTGCCCGGATTACGGTTTAATAAAAAAAAAGCTCTTCACAATGCCCGATTCAGACCCCCACTGACACACGCCCCACGACACCCCCCATAATACACTAACTCTGATGACGTCCCGTTACCCAGAGGGGGCTGCACCCGGATCCCATGCCTTGTTCCCGGATCCTCTGCCGCACAGCCTGCAGCGAGAGGCAGTTTAAGGAGGGGCCGCTGTCCCTCCCTGTTAATTTGGGCTCATTGAGGGATTCAGAAAAGAGTCATGGGGAGACTTTCATCTTCAGACATAAAGAAAGAGCCTGTGAGATCAAGATGGTAAAAAAGGCAGACAGAAGAGGACGGGGGGAAAATAAACACTTTCTATGAAGCCTGTGTATTCAATGAATTATTAATTCCTTATATGTAGTTGTGTGTTTAAGCAAACAAAGGTAGCCTAACCATAGTTATAACTCACACTTTTCGTTATAATTTGATTAATGATTATGAAATAACACATAATGCATTTAACAAAATGGCCAAACCATGAATACTTATTAAAATGTGACTAATCAAGTTTTGAAACTTTCAACGAAAATTTGAAACATTTTCAAATACTATTCAGATGTGCTCAGTTTTAAAAAAAAATAAATAAATAAATAAAAAATGCATGAGAGTCAATGTTCCATTATTGGATAAAATATAAACCTGTTTTCAGAGACAAGTGTATATAACTGTATATAATATAATCAACACAATGTCAAAGACAAACACAAGCATTATAGTTCTTAATATGTCTAATATTTTTTTTTTTAAACACCAGAAAACAACAAGAAAACGGTAGCCTATATACAGTAGTTGGAAGCGTTGGAGATGCACCTGCATTTATACATGCACACAGGTTTTAAAGAGTGTTATCAAATAACGAGCATAAGGGAGGGTTTATGTCATCCAGAAATCAGCAAATAAAAGTCTTTCCAGCTCAAGAACGAGCTTATCTAGAAGAGGGGATGGGATGGTGCTGTTGTCTTAACAGATAGACGCAAAAAAATTGGCAGAGGAATTGGTCTTAGTATATGTGTGTGATAGGAAAGATGCTGTGCTATCTGAAGGGTGTGGGGGGGGGGGGGGGGGCTATCATCCTTCCATCAGTGGCACTCGGAGCCTATCATCCCCACTCGCTGAAATGGAGGAGAGATTAAAAATAGAGCCTTATTCTTCACTTGCAATTCAATTTCGGTCTTCACTATATGACAGTTTTACCAATGCGGTCTCGCTCAAAACTTCACACCCACTTTATACTTAAAAATAAACCAAGGACTAGGCCATGGCTAGAGTTTGACTTCAATTTGGAGACATTTCCCCTCATAATTATCATGTTTTCAAGCTAACATGGTTCAAAGCTTGTTTCGCATTAATAAATTAAAGTCCCCTAATGGCCACACATGTTTCTGTATGTCAACATCACTGGTTTGTAGCTATATTCAGTGATGGAAAGCAATCTATAATTCATGAGTATAATAATAATCAAATATTCAAACAGGGGCTGGAGTGTCAGTAGTTTGTAGAAAGTCAGTAGAGTGTTAGTAGTCGGACACTGGGATATGTCAAGCGTTATTCATGGAAATGGGAAATAGACTTCATTATTCTAAAGCCTTTATGTTTGTGATGATCATCATCATAAATGTGCATCTTTCTCATAACAACCATAATTGATGGCTTTCTAAACTAAGTAAAATCGACAGAATCTAACAACACAAATTCACAGAATTAAAAGATTAGTTTGCACATTCTAACAGTGGATGAACAAGATGGCGTTTGCCGATGTCTTGCGCCATAATCTGATTCGTTTCTGAGGGAAATTACAGGACTGGAATGAATCTGCTCTTTTCCAATTACAGTAAATGGGATTAAACATGAAAAAGTATACAGAGCCCTGTTCAAATCTTCTCCTCACTGAAGAAATATTGAAGATAAGCTATATTTTTGACATACTATGGCTGTTGGTGAAATGCTATCTGTATGTTTTGATGTCTTGCACTTTTACAGGCGGAATGAAACAGTCTTTCAGTACAGCGTGTGAACTGCAGCTTTGAGGTTTTTAAGGTTTTCTAATACCGCAACAAGCAATCTAGGAGGTATTTTTATTCTAACTGACACTCAGTTTGAGTTGACTTCTTACAGTAACACATGCTGCCTCCCGAAATGTTAATTATTCAGAGATGCAACAAAGATCTGTGTGTGCCTGTGCATGTGATATTGAATAGTGAACCCAAAATGTGCATTACAGTAGCTAGATGTCACTTCAGAGATGAAATCACTGTAAACCTCTGCACTATTCATAAACCCTTCATCCTAAACGAGAGATGACAGCAAAGAGAGAGCGAGACAGACAGAGGGAGACAAAGGGAGAGACATCAAAAGAAAGTGAGATACTGATTTTAAAACAAACCACAAGAAGATGAGTCAAAACTGCCCTGTTGTGTCTTTCTATCCCCAACTCCCTGCTCTCCAAAACAAAAACACAACAAATGCACTCAAACCATCCCTGGCCAGGTCGAATGGCAGGGGCCTCTGGGGCCTGAAAGCTTCATCAGATTCGGCAAGGTGAACGGTACACGGTTTAATCAAAACACACACAAGCATGTCAGCCAAAAGAACTTCATCAAAATATGAAAATTCAAAGCATGGGGTAACCAAACAGAAAAATGGGATCGAAAACAGTGTCAAATATGTGAAAGGTCACTAAAATCAATGATGCCAGCTGTCCATGTCTTCCCAAACACATTACATAAAGGGGTCAAGGTCAGGCATGGGATCAAGGTCAAAGCTCAAGGGCAACAAAGACTACAAACAGCTGGTCAGTTGATTCATTGCCTGACCTAGTCATCAGTCAGATGCGCCGGGTTTTTTTTTTTTTTTTTCGGAAATGTTTTCCCTTTGTAGTCAAGACCACAATTTGTTAAAAGAATAGTTCAATAAATTAAATTTTTCATTATTTACTCAAGTAACTTCTCTTCTGTAAACCATTGTTTCCCATGGTCAATCCCCAAAATTACAAACTAAAAATAGTATTAATTATAAAAAAATAAGACTGTAAAATAATAATATATTAATAATTTATCAATTCATTATTAACGGTTAGTTCCAATCCTTGATTCTGATTGGTCAATAGCTGTGCTTTATTCATGATAAAACAGCCTCTCGTACCTTATTGCTTACAAATATTACAATTAATATTATTATTTTAATTTTGTATGAGTCGCTTTTTATAGACTACTACGTTTTTGTTTATTGTATGAAATGCATCTTATATGATATAACATTTGTCTATATATTATTGAAAAATAATAATAGTAGTAGTAGAAGTAGGTGCATCAAAACCATTAGGCATCTAAATATGGTTGGTTCTCAAGTGGCTCAAGTAGCCAAACATTACTGACATCAAAACTAATGCTGCCATTTGATTTGAAAGCTACAGCAAAGTGAAAGATTTTCAGTAGGCTAAATAATGACATCAGGGAGAGTAAATAATGACAGCGTTTTCATTTTTGGCAAACTATCCCTTTAAAAGCAGCTCAGCTGGGCCCACTGATACATCAAAGTCAAAAAATGTGCCGCAGAAAACACAACAACGGCCTCTGGATACTGTTTACCGTTATCAGCCTCAAAAATCCATAATAACAGTCACAAAGCACCGAAATTGAGGGAATTTGGGGTTTGCCAACAGCCTAACCCAAGTGGAGGCATATTGTGAGCGAAGGTTTTACACAAAAAACAAACAACTAATCATATCTTTCCGGTTTCTCTCCACTCTCTCCATTACTCTGCCCTCCACAGCCACGTCAATTTATTGTTACCATTCAACGTCACATCACAGCAAATGACATATTTCATCTCACACTGCAATTAGAGACAGAACCGGGGGCTGCAGGATGCTGCGTTTGAGCGCTGACAAGCGAATGGGGGAAAAGCGCTGAAAAATGTACGTGTGTGGCATTTAAATAAAAGTCATGCTGTTCTTTCTTTTCGTCTGGTTTTGCACTCCCGCTAATCAGATTCAATATCCATGTTAAACTCAGAGTAATGATCCTATTTAGACTCACTGCCAGATTAATCAACTTTCCTAACCCTGACCCCTGGTTGGGGGCTGAGAAGTCCTTGTTTTGAACAGTGGGGTGTCTCTTTTGAAAGATTTAGTGGGAAATGTGAGGTTTCGGTAAACAATAAACCAGAATCTGGGGGGGTATATTTTTATAGTCTGTCTTCTTTTTACATTCCCATGCACCTCTGCTGAAGGCCTGATCACTGTTGCCCATCAGAGACTGACATTTATTACCTGCATTCAGAGCCACATGTGTCTACAGATGATCAGAGTGACAATAAATCTGTCTCATATGGATTTTTCCATGAAAGATACCTTCCCATGATGCATTTCATCAGAATCTATATTTAATTGCTGTATGTACTCTACTATTTATAGGTCTCAATATTCTGAAGGAAACCATGTTCATTTATACAGTGAAGTATGTACTCAGAAATAAACACAATTTTGGCTGCTGCCAGGCCAAGATCGAACCCCTGCAGACCCCAGGGAGAAAATTATATATCAATATATAATATCAGATGGCTATCAAACGTGGAAAATAACACCCACAACACCCGCCTTTGTAAAGAACTTGCTACTATGCCCCATAGGGAGTGCTTTTGATTTAATCATGGTCATTTGATGCCTGTACATTTTGACATTTTCTCATCTCTTTCAATCGAAACATTAGTAATAAAGAGCTGAACTTGCAGCAATGCAGTTGTGTGTTAGCATGTATGTGTGTCTATAGTCTAAAATGCGATTGGACTGAATAGTAATAACGCTAATGGAACGGCTCGGAAGGTCACACTATCACCTCTACGGGAGCTCAAAAGGAGAGCATAATCAATACTGTTGGACAGGTGAGAGAGCGAGAGCGAGCGATGTATAAATGGCCTCTCTCTAACAATATGATGTGCTGCACAGTTCACCTCTAAACCTATAAATCAGCAGCTCGTTCAGAAATGAGGTGAGAACAGCTCAAGTGTTATGACAGCGAGTAGACAGGAGACTGTAACTCTGGTCTCCCCTGGGCTAAACAAATGCTTGTTTCTAATATAGCTAAAAGCCAAGCTCGCATGGACTATACAGACTAATGGCGGTGAAGTCGGAGTACAGATCTGAGCATTTTAATGCACATTTTGTGGCACCAATCCACGTAAAATAACTTGCCCTTGCTACATAGTATGTCTGTTCATGTAATGTAATTCTAGACAGTGCTAAAGACTCCGATGCAGTACCTCAGAGTTAAACTAACTCTAATTTTAGATCTGTACATGTTGATGTAAAAAAAAAAAAAAAAAACAACAAAAAAAAACATGCCCATAAATAATCAAAAGAAATAAATAAATAAACATATAATCTAAAATTAATAATGAACTAATAACCTTGCATTGTGTATTCTGTTGGGGATATATCACTGCCATACATTAAAAAAAAACCTAACCCACAAAAAAATATATAATATAATACATATAAGTAAACTATAATAACTTTGTTTCGTGTTCTGCTTGAACCATGTGCAACAGAAAGCTCCGGCAGAGTTGCTTTGTCTATGGAGAATGGTCCATCAGCTGAGAGAGAGATTACCAGCACTCAGAGATCAGAGATGAGAGATGAGAGACAAGAGAAAGTCCCTCTCTCTGCAAAATGGCCATTCATTAACCCACGGCCAGGGGAAAACACTGCACACAAAACTCCACAGAAATGGATCAGGCTCATCGATTGTGGCCCGCAGAAGGTGTGGAAACAGATACTTCAGCTGCCGAAACAGTGTATAGCGTTTCATAAAAACACCAGCTCTTCACCGCTTTCTAGCCCATATTGGGTTTCTGCCACACGCAATACAAGCGTAATGCTGTTATATCCATAGACAGGCAGAAAAAAAAATAGTACAAAACCGTGTCTGAATCAAACCACTGACTGTAACAGGACCTCTTTTCTTTCAAACAGATGGTTCCATTGAGAAGATTAAGAACAAATTAGTGGTTGTTGAACCAACTTTCCAAACTAAAGCATTACTTGGAGTATGTTTCAAATCTGTAAAAGGCCCAGACAGCAAGTAGCTACTGTCCATGAAAACCATCCTGAGGTTAAGTGAGCTCTTGGACACCCGTAGAGAGACAGTTTCCGGCCTGGCAAACCCAAAATAGTCCCGCCGGTCTGAGTCGGCGTTTTCCGTAGATCATCGTAATTTCACTCCTCATTCCTGAATCAATTATGCATGTCCACCACTGATAAAAAGAGTGCCAGTGCCAATCCGAGGGGCGAGGGGAAATTGGGGGGGGGGGGGGGGGGGGGTCTGCCATGAAGAGCACTTTGCTAAAACAACAAAAAAAAAGGGCATGAGTCTTCTGCTCTGGGCCACGCAGAACAGAGGCCGAGATTAATTAATGACACAACAGGAGCAAGTGTGCAGCGCTGCCCAGAGCCAATAAAGCAATCCTAAATGCTGATAAGTGCTAAGTGAGTGGAGCACTTCAGCTACATTTCAGTAGATGCCAATGGGGTAGAGGGTTATTTAAACCCGATATGAGCGTTGAAGTGCAATGAAGAAACAGGTCAAGTTTAGCGTTTGGGTGTGAGGTCGGTTTGAGAGAATAGTAACATTTTTTGTCGTGTCACATTGTGAGGCTTTTTTCCCTTTTAAATAAGCTACAGAGAAAATATGTAGATTAATTATCCACTTAAGAGAACGCCCCCCCCAAAAAACGCTCTCCATATCTTGATTATCGCCTAATCACCCCAAAATATCTGGCTGAGTTCAATATGATAACCAAGAATAGGATTGTATTAACCATAAACAGCAATGATGCTTTTGTGCTTTCAAAATTGAGGTAATGATGAAGTGCTGAAATAATTTAAAAGAGAGTAGAAGTACAACGGGTGTTGCTAGAGTTATGCCATTCTGCAAGAACCAGCAAGACTCTTCAGGGGAACGCGTGAAGGCCATATATGTCCATTAGACCTTCTGCAGCAGATTACATCAATTCTCAGCTCCCTTAATGGTGTAAACAGAAGGTCTTGGTGACAGAGTGAAACGTGTGTTTGTGTTAAAAGCCTACCGTATAAAAACAGATGAGGCCTTGCAACGAGTCAGCATGGGGTATAGCCCACTGAGGAACGAGTCTACGGTGAACGAACGGTTGGTTTGCCAGGCCAACAGCTGAGACTAAACAGCTATAATGAAATAACAGAAACCAATTAGAGACAAATCCAATAAAATTGCCCTGGTCTTTCTTTGGTGCTTTTGCTCAGCTAACGCAGAAAATCTCTTTAAGTAGAGAAAGAGAATACATTTATGACTAAGCCTCGATTTATTATAATGCAATTTTCAGTAAAAAGGTTTGCTTGATTACACACAGTGTCTAAACTAGGACACAAACTCAGGAGAACATAATGTTGGTCAGCAGTTTCTTTTGTTCAAATATTGAATCTCATCTGAATGCCCTTGAAACTTCATTTCCCGTGATGCCTTGTATTGTTTGGGGTGAATTAAATGTGAAAGAGCAGAATGTGTCTTGTTTGACAATAACATTTATTTTACTAGAAATGCACAAGAAGACTTGCATAACTATTCGTTTTTACAAGTCATTCAGAGAACTAGTCGACTAGTTAGCTAGCCAGTATTTCCAGCTGTAAAAGCCATGTCATGTGATCCGCGGCTGGTCGACAAAAGTCAAAATCATTCACTAAAATAAAATGCAATAAAACAAATTCTTTCCTCAAAGGTCCCTTTCTGATATTTTTTTTTTTTTTTTTTTTTTTTTTTTTACAAAGTAGGTCACATCCAGGTTTAGAAAACTATCACAAACCGATCATTGGTTATTATGGCTTAACAAACCAAAGATTTGAACTCTATTAGGACGTGAAAAGAGAAAAGAGACTGCAGTGATCTGTCCTTAGAATCACACGAAGTGAAAATTCAGTGAAATTCGGTGAAAATTCAGCCATTTCACTGCATATTGACCAACTTCCACCAATTTTCACCAATTCTTCAAACTGTGGAAATGGTCAATGGGCTGCAGGCTGAATTACACAGTCATTTCAAAGAACACAAAAACTTCTTCCCACCAACTTCTTCCCAACTTCTTCTGTTTGATTGACTGTCCAGGGCTCTGTTGTGCTACTAACCCCATTTTTAGGACTCTTCTGACTTGCTAACATCTCTGAACAGACATAACTCTCGCAGTTGGGCTACAATAGTTATGGAAATTCCCATAATGCCCATAACAATGTATTGTGAGATCTTGATGATTTCCTATTTATGGATCCCCTACGGTAGGTTACAAACAACATACACTTCTATGCCCTTTAAACAAACACAAAAGAACATGGCATGATGAATGCATGTGCAAGTCAAACGCAGGGCACAGGCTCTAATGAGCAGCCCATCTCATGTATCTCCCATCTACTGGAGTGGAAAGTGTTTCTTCCAAAGATCTGTAATTACCATTCCATGAGCGTAGTGAAAAGCCCCATAATCCTTTGGGAGAGACGGTGTAGCCGAGATAAAAATCCACTTATTAAGGGTTGGGTGATGGTTCTGTCAGCAGGGGATGAAGGGACGAGAGAAAAGGAGGGAATGAAGGAAATGAGGGCTGAGCCTTAATTTCAGCATAATTTGAGACATCTTTCTGCTATAGTGCATGTAAAGGAAGTGTGAGTGTAACCTTTTTCATATGTAAATGATATTTATCCTACAAACAGCAACAAAATGGGGGGGTAGGAGCTCAATAACAGCAGACACACACCCGCTGCGCACCTTTTCTAGGTTGTTCCTGCCTTGTATTGTCAAGGGAACAGAATGAGTGACCCAGTTGTGAGGAAGCCCATTTTCCTGCTTCCACAGCAGAGAGTCACACCGGTCACCTCTTGAGACTAGGAGCGCAGTGATTGGCTAATGTAAGCTCACCTGCAATATGTCCTCTACTGTTACAGTGACATGTGAAGACCACGGCTCATAAATCAGAGAAAGAGAGAGAGAGAGAGAAAGGGAAAAGAAATGAAGATGAAGGAACAAAAGAAAAAGATAAAGAGCTGGCTCTGCGGTTAAGCAGGACAGCAGATATTTCTCCGTCGCAATGCTAACACAACACATTCAATGACGGCTATAATTTATGCGTTACAGTTTCAAGGAACACAAATCAGCTGAACAAAGTAGGCCCTGCATTCTGTCTTCAGATTTGCTTAACTGTAAAGTTTAATGTTAATAAATTCAGCTGATAAAGCAATGGATTTTCCTTGTGTAAAAACACATCATTGTACAGCCTATGGGGTTTTTATTGCATGTTTAAAAGATTAATAAAAAAATAAACAAATGGAAAATGTTGACATGTTTAAATTAATCAACTCAAACTTTCTTACACCTGGTTCTGCTTTCAACTACAGCCCTGGAACAAACAAAAAAAAATCAACCGTCATCTTCAGACACAAAGACGTTTCAAAGACTAATTAAAACAATAGAAGTTTGGAGTTGCCGAACGAATATGAATAACCTTTCGCCACACTATTTAATTAAAGATCAACTTTGGTTTTAATTAAACGTTTGAAAGAGAATGTTCACAGTCTGTTACACAGAGTAATTAATGTAGAATCAAGGAGTTCCTATCTGGCTGAAAGGAGTGGCGCCTCAGCATGTCTGATTCTAATCATTCCCTCACCATCTTACACACTTAGCACTTCCGCAAGCTTAAGAACATGTTGACAAACTCTGTCACAAGCGCACACACAGTTGATTGGACATCGCCAGGCGCGTGGATCAGATCAAACTGGGTTGATTAAACCCAACAGAAGTATCTCTTGAACTCGAGTCCTGAGCTTGGTATGGCTGTCTGCTCACAGAGGCGGCAGCACTGAATGAAGTAATACACTTAGCACATTACAAGACATTACTGGGTACAAGCAAAACAGAGACATTGAAGTTCTAAACCAGTTTGGACAGGATGCAGCCCTTATGCAGCTGGCAAACGTGACCGGGAGGAGTGATTATAATGGAGAATTGAGGAAAATTACACATCCGATGGTGATTTATGGGTTTTGTGCAGTTGCTTATGCAATGCAGTAAACTTGATTTTAATTTCCTACACTGTGAATTATCTGTGTGTGTAAAAGCATCAAATGTTTTTTAACTTCTTTAAGGGATATTTCAGCCAAAAAGTAAGTCATACATGTCAGAAACATTTAATTCTTAATATACCAAGAGATTTTGCATTAAAAAAAAAAAATTCTTCACCTTCCAAAATTCACGACTAACACTAATAGGCATTAATCTAATAACACAACTGCTTCTGATGCTCTATGAGAGTTTGATTTTCTGTAAGAGTTTGTTGAGGAAGAGAGAGGTGGTTCTAGCAGACGTCCATTAGTTCATAGATGTAGAAGCCGAAGCTGCCATTCGAAGATGGGCATCTCCTACAGGGCGTAGTTTTATGGCAGTCTTAATGGTCGATTTACTGCTGTTTAAAAGGAAAGGTCTGGCTCATAATGCTTTAATAAGGCTTCTCATAAAATACAAGAGGGTTCTGGACTTTCAGGGCGGATCCAGACATGCTAATTTTGGTGAGAGGACAGAGCAGAAAGAAAGAGTCATAGCGTTTGGAAGACATATTTGAGAGAATATGTGAGCATTTTTTAGTAGCGTGACAATCAGCTGTTTACGAAACAGTGTAGATTTCCCTTTAAACTTTTTTTCCAAGTAGTGTAACATGCAATATTGAGAAAGGCAATACTCAAACATGTCAAAATAAATCAACGACTGACTCATCTGAGCTTGTTACAAAGCAAAATATTAAGCTAAGCGCAAAATCCATGTTTACTATACATTTTTTTGTCTTATTAGTTGTATTCATTCCAAATTTAGTATTTACTGTAATTTCCAGTTTACTTTTTAATAATAAACTAGCCTATAACTAATAAGCTAAAAAAAACTATATATAACACAGTATAAATCTAAATAAATGTAATTTTTTGAAATTTTTCTATTTAGTTTTTTTTCTCCCGCTTTCCTGAAACAAAACCAGTTGAGCACCCCTTGTGAAGCAAACTACTAGTTGAACGTTTCAACACAACCTAGTTAACACTGCCACATCCATACAACCCACAATGTCAGTTATTCACACACATATGCAAAAATGACACGATGCAGCCCAGCTAAAATAGACATGGTAATCTAAGCCCCGCATATCTTAAACTGGCGCTGAATGGTAGAGCGGAGCCCGTATCCTCCATTACAGCAGTATGATTACAGAGCTCTGGCATTCGCTTCACCTCGGGATGAATAACCCTCCTTATGAATGAGCATAGTCAAGAATATTCTCTTTCCCTCTCTCTCTTTCTCGCCTTTTTGGTGTCTCTGTCAGCTTTGATTTCTCACTTCCTTTCAGAAAACATCCAAGAACGTCACAAACTTGGAACTGTGGCTGAATTTAAAATGGTCAGGGAAAAATGTCTTTAAATTTCCAACAAGAGAAGGCTTGAGCGTGATTTATTTGTTCTTACAAGACAGAAAACCATTGAATTTAAATTTAACAGTATTAATAATAGAGACAAGCACAATGAATAACACAATGACTACAATCCCCATGATACTCTGCTCCATCTATGCTGTGCGTAATCAGTGATGTAACAGAAGAACCCATGTGCAGTCACCCTGCAGAGCTGCAAACGGGCTTTATCAATTATAGAGGGCACAGAGGAGTGGTAGACCAAACAAAGCTTCACTAAAAATAGACACATATCAAATGCTTGACATGTCATGGCTATTTTAAGACCCATTTTGTTCATGCAGTGCAATAGCTCAAACCTTCCTCTTACTGATACAGATCTAATGCACATCCTTATGTCAGGAACATTCACAGGTACACAAAGTATATATGATTGAATGCCAAAGTATGCCAAGTGTGAGGTGGCATGAGCTACTGTTCAAAAGTTCATTTATTTATTTTATTTTTTTTAAGAAATCAATACTTTATTTAGCAAGGATGCATTATGATGCAATTGATCAAAAAGTAACAGTA
The DNA here is from genome assembly GCF_988280905.1 of Pimephales promelas. NCBI lineage: Eukaryota > Metazoa > Chordata > Actinopteri > Cypriniformes > Leuciscidae > Pimephales > Pimephales promelas. The sequence continues at coordinate 9,863,211 of NC_142792.1, read as the reverse complement.
AACTTTTATGATGTTCCAAAAAAAATCTATTTCAAATAAATGCTGTTCTTTTTGCAAGGTTCCGAACTAGAATTTATTTTAAATTGTAATATTTCACAATATGACATGTTTTACTGTATTTTTTCAATCAGATAAATGACTTTAAAAACATTACCAATCCCAAAGATTTGAGTGTTAGCATACATACCTTTTTCAGCACTCAGGGCGGTAAATGTATTCATTTAAATTTACACATTAAACTAGATATTATTCAGATATCAAATTATATAAGATCAAGAAAGCTTATAATATTCCACAATCCTGTTCATCGAAAGTGAATTTGTTTACAGTTATCACTTTTCAATTAAATCTTTAGAGAGAAATAAGCATTGTATTATTAGTTTGCTTATCACTTGAATTTGTTCTAGATCATAAATGATGTTAGGATGCCTTTGGGGAGGCTTTCTGTGAAGTCACTGACTGTGTTGTTACAAAGAACAAAAAGGTGAGGCTGCATCCTCCTATTTTTCTCAGTTACCTTCATTCCCCCATGTGCCCTCCCTTCTTTTCTGAGGCTGAATAATAAGCCCAGTATAAGAGGCTGGTGTGTGTGTGTGTGTACGTGTGTATGTCTGACCCCAGATACACTAACAGACCAGCATGTTGTCGGCAGTGTGGATCTCAGACCGCTCCCAGGTCATTATTGCGCCTCACTTCTCATTTGCAGGCTTTACCCACAAAACAACAGCAGCAAAAGGTTTCCAGCTCTGCCTCAGAACAGACCAACTGCAGCTAAACTCGCCTAGAAAACTGCACAAAAGAGTCATTAAAATGGAATGAGACACACACGCACAGAGAGAGAGAGAGGCAACAAGACAGACAGGAGGTTTATCAACACATTATAGTGTGGACACTGAAACCATGGAAGCCTTAGGAAAAGAAAGGACAACTATGAAAAATGTGATTTTTTTTAACTATATTTTTACATTTACTGAAGATAGCAGTAATGTTTGCTTTACCAACCCCCCTCCAAAATAAGGAGATATTATTTTCCCATGATCGTGTGAATGTGATAAATTACGGCAGAGCAGACTGATATATAATATCTGTTGTTTAATCTCAGCCAATCTGATAAATGTCTGTTGTGTTCGATTTCTACTCTAGATTGGGTTGTTGTCACACGACAGGAAATGGTTCTTTTCTCTTCGATAAGTGAATCTACTGCAACATGCCACAACACATGGTAAGCAAGAGAGAGATAGAGAAAGAGAGCAGCCTGGCTGTCATGGCAACCTTCCCATAGATTCATAAAGGGAAGAGGCCTAAGTTTTGCCGTCATAGACGTATTCAGGACATACACATATTGAAGTGTCTCTAACAAATGAGTTGTGTGCTTTCACACTAGATGGTTCTCTATAGGCCTGCTCTGTTTCTCTGCAGAAAGACCCAACTCGAAACCACTATTTTCCTCTGGGGATTGGCATAAGCAGCTGCAAAGAGAGTGATAAAACTGTTGTATACACGACACACACACACTCAACATGCCCATATTCGCATATGCACTCTGAAACACACACACACACACACACACAGTTTCCCCTGCATCTAAAGCACGCAGTCCTGCAGCATATTTCATCATTAAATTTCAACACTTAATCCTCTGCTCCAGTGGCTCCAGCTCTCTCACATCATTTCAATAATCTACATTTGTGGTGAGCGTCCAAACAAACACACACATCCAACAAAGGCGAGCCAACCCACCAGGTTTGGGCACACAAAATAGGGATGGGTCACGGTGGTAAACCAGTTGACTAATCATCCAACAACAGACAAAATACATTTATAACAATTTATATTTTCATATTTTATACATTCATAAATGCACATTCAATAAAGAACTACTACTACTAATAATTATTTGTTTATTTAATAGTTTATTCACATTCATTCAAACCTTAGTAGACTGACACATCCCTAATCCTGTACAGATTGTATTCACCCCTACATGCTTACAAAAATTTGTGAGAGAGGGACATACAGGCAGTCACATCTAAAGGATGACGTGACCTTTTCCCAACCACCTTTTACCATTCATAGACAAATTGAAGCCTTTTCCGCCAGCCATCACCATCGACAACCGGCAATCTGAGCCGTCATCCTGAAACAACCTGAATCCACAGTCTGAACAATTTTACAGTGTCTGAATCGTGCCCTTTGAACTGCAGTGGCGTCTCCAAGGGCTGAAAAATTCACTTCAGTGCACACCTCATGGCTAAATGCACAGAACCTCATCAGATAACACACATACTTCGACCCATCTACACACAAGCACTTTCCCCTCTGTCCTTCACACTGGGCGCTGTCAGACAGACTTCCTGTGCCAGGCCTGCTTCAAGGTTAGCTGCTCATTGTATTGAGTGAGTGGCTGAGGTTCTCGACTGGATGCATTATCACCTCGGCGGGGGGGCTTATCCGGCCCTCCTGGTCTGCGTGTATCCCGCCAGTGAAACGGGCTGCCACGGATGCCTAACGCAAAAGGATTAAAAGACTGTCGACTTCACCCTTGGCTCAAAACAGATTCGTTGACCGCAATTAATAGGTTTAATTTCACCCTTTTTGACATAGCTACTGGCTAAAGCGGAGGATTGAGGCCTTGGCCATATGGCCTATTTATTACACGTAAACACTGAAAGGCATCATGATGGGTTTTTGAAAGGATAATGTAGATGCCTACTGGTTAAGCCAACGGGTAAAATCATATGTGGTGGCATAAATTTCATTTATAATATAAATGTAGGGCTAGGCCTATATTTAAATGTAATTAAAGGGGTACTTTACTGCTGGCAAAATGGGCTTTCAATAAAACGTTGCTGCTTATGTCTAGTAAGAAAGGTGAAAAATTGTTGAAATCTGTGCTATGAAAAACAAAGAAGAGAGGATTTTGTCTTCCCTTTTGCCAATTACGTAGGAAAAATTCAACACCTATAATGCACTTGATATGTTGACGTCCAAGGCCACTCACACCAGCTATGGAAGCACTTGATCAGAGTCAAATGGTGCATTGCTTTAGTAGGAAATACTCCTTAGCAGACTTTTAGTCAAAATAGTGTTGACTTGTATCGTTCCTTGGTGCAAGAACTAAAAAAATAATAATAAACGTTTAGTGAGAGTGAGTTACTTTTTGGTTTCCAGCAAAGGATCCAGTGCGTTGTAAAATATGCTGTGGCAAATATGGAGAGAATCCCACAAAGGAAAATCTGAAAATCTTGCAGTCAACATTTCAAACTGGATGACAACAAATACAGCATTTTATGCCAGAGGGTGAAAGCTGAAAAACAACACCTTCTGTCCTGTTGATCCAACTGTCCGAAAGCTGTCAAAGGTCTTTTATGTCAGAGTGCACTTTTGCAGACAAATAAATGTGAATTAGGGACACAGACAACGAGTAAACATTGCATATTTTCAACCTGCTTTGTACTGTTACAATGTCAGAAGTATATGTAAATGAACAAAATTGCACTTTAAATACTATTATTTCATAATTGATTTTATAAATAATAATAATCTACATCATAAAATATTTGTATTAAATAATAGGGATGCACGATATATCGGCCAGCATATCGGTATCGACCGATATATGTTCAGTTTTTATGTTATCGTTATCGGCCTGGTAAGAAAATGTGGCCGATATATTAAAGCCGATAAATAATGTATTATTCCCTTCAGCAGAGACACTTGTTGAGCACTGTTTATGTTTTATATTTTCTTGACATATTATTGAAATCTCTTTAAAAAAATGAAAGTATGGTTCGGTACAACATGTACAGCGCAAATCTGTCTAAACAACACTATAATGAGAACATCATTATAATCGTGCGCTTGGGACATGGATTTAATTGTGAGACTTTTGCTTTTGTAATAAGGCTCTCAAAATTAGATAAAAATTTGGATTTAAATATATCGGCCGATATATCGGTTATCGGCTTTCAAATATAAAGAATTATCGGTTATCTGTATCGGCCAAAATTTTCATATCGGTGCATCCCTTAAATAAATAAATTTAAAAATATATAAAGCATACATTCCTTTATTTTGTTGCACTAGATACATAAAAAAGTGGATACAAAATTTAATGCAAATATGTGGTTACAAAAAAGGCATAGGGAGAGAGGAATGGATAGATGGATGGATTAATGAAAACACAAGGGTGCAAGAGGGGACAAAGAGGTTTCCAAGTCCCAAAACCACATCTGGTCTGGGGGACCGCTGTAGTGCCAGGGGTGCTGAACAACTGCTGCAGCAAACGCAGCAGTTTGGTGTTTTCAGCTCTGTGCTTTTTATGCTGATGGCCGTGTGTGCACGCATTATAAAAACGTGTCTGTGTGATATTCTCTGGAGGGTTAAGAAGTTGTTTACTGCTTCTCTCTGGGGTTTGGCTACAGCTCTGACTTTTAACACGGTGAGACACAAAACATCCTGCCACTGCACCTCCTCTCGGAGTCAATCACAGAGACAGCGCCAACTACAGTTGGAGAACCGCAGTCATGCTGAATGCAGTAAGCCTTGGATTATCCTGTTCAAATTTAAAATAAACACCTGGTGGAGATTCTAAACTGCATTAAATGAAAAAAAAGAAAAAGAAAAACACAACAACACAAGGAAAAACAAGACATTTTGATTTCATGGGGTCTTTTTCCCCCAGGTTTCCGCACAACTCTCGCACAAACGATCAAATTTGCTCCAGACAATATTTACTTTTCGTGATGAGCTCGTCTTCAGCTAGTAAACAATTTACTGAGTGTGACGTGCTGGTGGACTATAAATCACCATGTAAAAGGGGCAGTAATAAACTCATTTTCATTGATTAATGTCTGCTAGCGAGGACTATTTTCTTGTTTTGTCTAAAAGGCAAGTGTGACATCATCGGCTGTTTTCCCGCAGAGATCTGCAATCACTGAAATGGCAACTAAAAGGTTTCTGTGTGTTTGTGTGTGTGCGCATGGTTATGTGCGTCCGTCTGCCTGAAAGAGAAACACGCTGTGTTGTCTGTCTGTTCCTTAGAGATTTGTTTGGCTTGCTCGTATCTGGAATTCGGAGTCTGTCATTTCGTCAATCGTCATTTCGTCTGTCATTTTTTGTAATGGAATGGCACACAAAAAATATCATTATTACCTGCAAGATCTTACAGAGTTAGTTGTCTTGAAGTATGAGTGTCCCATGTCTATAATTACAACAGTCTAAATTGTAACAATAACTATTAGTTTTAATAATCGTTCTAATTCAATAACAGGGAAGTCGACACCACAACTACATAGATAATGACACAGAGGAACAATATCATTGGAATCACTTTCAGAACAATCTTTTCCAGCTGATGAATGACAGCCAATCGGAATCCAGCATTTGGCAGAAAGCATAACTGCAGCTCATGCTCAGAGTAAAGCGAATGTCATCATGCCTTGGTGTGGAAGCTAATATACAGTAGTGAAGTCTTAAATCTGGCATAAGTTCCAGGACAACTAACAACTAACATAAGCACCAAAATTTCATCCACAGCCAGACCCAACTACAAAACACACCACCACAATAACAAGAATGCGTCAAATTGGAATCCTGCCTTTTGGCAAAGATTTCCCCGTCTGTAACGTCAACACCCTGGAGGTTTAGCACTTGAGAAAAAAAGAAAAATGATACTCTCATTCACTCATCCTCTCTGTCTGTATTACCCTCCCTTGCTGTCGTGCTCTCTCTCTATTTTAATGTTATTTTCTGCTCTGCGCAGTGTCTGGCTGGCCCTTGGATTCGTCTCAGACACGGCTCCCTCTGAGGCACAGTCAGAGAAGAGGGTACCGGGCCGAAAGCCCCTGCACCGCATCATCCAATTACCCCCGACAGCCTCTGCCTGTGCAGGGATTCCCATGGCCCTTCTCTGCCTGCCTCTCATTGTGCCGCTTACCAACCGTTTCTCTCTACACGCGTCATACACAACAGCAGAAGATTGCCGAGCATGACCATGATTGCAAAACTCACTGGATCTAATGTTCTTACAGAACGGATGTAGTTGACCACGCTCTGATCTTCTCACGTGTCATAGAAAGCCCAAAGTCAGCAATTACTACACAAGACTAGCTCGATCTCTGATGCTTTTTAGAACAATGATACAATTATTGGGTCAGTTAACTCCTCGGTTTCTCAAGCTCTTGCAAAAGAAACAAAAGTCCTACCTTTTTCAGACGACCTCCTTTGGTCCCCACAAAAGCCAAAGAGTGGTTCTTGTACACGTAGGCGATAACGGATGTCAATTTGTCATTGGATTCCGAGAAGAGTGGAATTCCACGTACCATCTCAGAGACGCCAAGTGGGGCGTTCATATCCAGACCACAGAAGTTGTCATCGATGGTTAGAAGCTAGAAAGGAGAACAAAGGATGTTTAATTCAATCAATTACGAGTAGTGAGCAAACTAACGCATTAACAGTCTCTAAAATATTTAAATGAACTAGTCAAGCATACTAAATCAACTTATTGACTCGGTCTAGTTTAGAGTAGTGAGATGAAAAGACAATGGCCACAAGGATGTGGAAAATGCTGCCAAGGTGAGAGAAAAGGCTAGATTGTCACGACATACAGTACGTTTACTGGACCATTTGCGAGGCAGCTTCACAACAGATTCATCATTTTCACTATTTAGCATCAACTCAGCCAGTCATATCTAAAATGGGTTGAGGGGTTTATCTGATATAAGACCAAGTGCATTTATCATTTCAGGTGAAAAGCATTTTAAAAAACATCTTTTAAATATGGCGTTTCAGGTGATGCCGTGTGACTTTGTGTGACATGTAACATATGGCTGGGAAAGTTGCCAGTGTCAGCCAGAATAGAGTGATTTACAGCTTCTGATATAGAAATAATAATTTGATAATGCATCCATATTTCAGTCTGCTGAGAGGGCTTTGGAAACAACGGCATTCATTGAAACAGCTGCACAGACCTCAGGATAAAATGTCAAACAAATCGAAAGCATGATTAATGATGCCCAGGGCTTTGACTCATTGAGGGCATGAAACCATAACACTTCTCAAGTGCTGCCAAATATGATATGCTCATGGCCTTTAATTCATTCATGAGTGCCTCCTCAGGCTCTGATCAGGCCTGCTCAGAAATAAAATGTGAATGTTAATTTAAACTGATTTTTTAAATATATTATCCTGATTCAAAAAGATTCATTTTTAATATATATATATATATATATATATATATATATATATATGAAGAGTTCAGATGCAAAAGCCTCTAAATGCAAATTGAAAGTTTCTTCTAAAATGACCATTTTTATCAAGCTTGTATATTCAAGTTCAGTAATTTCACTTAAATGACAATTAATAGGTAATCTTCATTGCCATTTAAGTGAAATTACTGAACTTAAATATACAAGCTTGATAAAAATGATCATTTTAGAAGAAAATTTCAAATGGCACTTAGAGGCTTTTGCATCTGAACTCTTCATATATATATATATATTTTTTAATATATATATATATATATATATATATATATATATATGAATGTATATATTATATGTATATGTGTCTATACATACACACACACCATTGGTCTGGCTAGAAGGATGTAAAACCACATAAAAACCGCACAAATGTAAACGCACAAATATTACAAAAACTCCCACTGTTTATGTACAAAAGTTGACCTACATAATGTCAGACACTTTAAAGGGTTTAGTTTTGTTTTAAAAGCATCCCGCATATTTGTTCATCATTGAAAAGCAGCACAGGTGTCTCAAACTGCTTTATTGGCATTAATATTTAAGTTTTTAATGGCCTAGAACATGAAACACGAGACAGCTTGAGCTTTGTTTTGCCCCTAGGCACCAACCCACTGCACAGTCCCAAGTGACAAAGTGGGCGAAGGGCAATCCTGAGTGATGCCCAGGTCGGGAGAGGAAGCATCTGGATGTACATTATCACTAACAGAATGTGTATGAACTGAAATAATGTACATAGTCCCTTGATCAGAGTTCAATTACATTTGAAGCGGAGTTTATCTTAATAACAACGGCCTCTGGCTAATGATATTTTTGAAAATCTATTCCAAGCCAGGGGACAAATCTGTAGTAGAGCAGTTATCAGACCAACCTCAGAGAGACACGATCAATCAAGTGACCGGATGGGTCTTTACATGCAATATAGCAAATGTCTATTTGTCAGCGGTCAGGAGATACAAGACCCTTCATTAAGCAAATGGAAGACAGGGGCTGTCTCTCTAAAATGGCGGTTTATGAGTGATCGGCCGAATCGATAGCGAACACCACACTCATTTCTCAGTTCATTCAATAGAAGCCGGAATGAGGAATAAAGAAATGAAGAAGGAACAGGGAAAGGTTCAACGTCATTTTTTTTACTCTCTCTCTCTCTCTCTTTGCAGATGTCTGACCTTTAGAAATGTTCCGCTGTCAGCCAAAGTCTGCGTGCCGCTCGCCTCGCCTATGCCAGCCTAGAGTAATTGTGCTCATTTCTAGTGCACACGGCTCCTGTTAGAGAGGCGCAGCTACATGAAAGATCTGTTTTCTGCAGTGTTAGTCTTTCTGCAGATGTCTCCTGTCCATATCGGGGGCCATGAATCATCATGGGTTGTTGAGGCAGCAGCAATCTGCTTTTACGTGTGCACCTGCTTACACACGCAAAAAAAAAGAAAAGAAACTCGACCGCAATCACAGCCTTGATCCTGCTTACACGGGTCAAAATGTGTAAAGCCCCAACACAGCAGACTTATAGCAACAGCTACAAAGACTTGCCACCTCTGATGTTAGGATTGAAAAAAAAAAAAACTGCGCTAAGAATAAACACAATGACCGTAATAGTTGTGACACAGACTAATGCCTTTTGGCATTGTGGTTATTTTATCAGAAGGCCCAGGCCTCATGTGGCAGGACGCATATGCCTGTGACACAGACAGGGGGGATGGAGCATGTGTCTCGTCGTCTTCTCATTGGCATATGCCACGGTATTTCTGGCAAGGGGAACAACATGCCAATCAGACCCTATGTGCTGCAATCTAATGAAATAGGCTTCCTGTCTGTCAACCTTTCAGGAAGCAGACACGTTTTCATTACCTAGCCACATAAACATGACATTTCCTCTCTCCCCATCCCGACGCAAATAACATCTTTCGACAGCCCATGTGCGAGAGGGGGCGCCCTCCCTGCCGGCCATCAACCTTTTCCACTTCTTCGTGCTCTCCGTTTCTCTGACTTTAATGCTTCCCTTCCATATACAACCGCCTCGCTCGCTCTCGGTGCGGAGCGCTCGAACAAGCTGCCGCATTATTGGCAATTTCACGCTGCGCGTCTGAAGGTGTAAAGGAGGTGGTGGTTGGGGGAAGAGAAAGAAAGGAGGAGGGAATGGTTTGACGAGCGCAACTAAAAGCTTCTGGGTCGGCGCAGGCGCCGTTTTTCATTTGAACTGGTTCCAGAGACAGGGAAGCAGAATCAGGTCATTCGGACCACTCGCTGCCTGGCTACGTCCAGCAACACAAAGGCAGCTCTCTTCCCTTGTGCCGGCGTCTCTGTGTCCCAGGATAGAAACGCAAGTAGTGAAATCCAAGCTTTTTTTTTTTTCAGAAGCTTTGTTCTAGGTCTTTTTGTCCAATTGGAGCACATAGGGGACCAACCTTAAGAGCATCTGGCACAAGAAGTAAAAGGAACCCTGAATGGAGGTCTAGAGCATGAACTGCACACTTTTTAAGTTCAAAAACGGCTTTTGTATTCCTCACTGTTAGCTGAGAGGCCGCAAAACATTTTAATGTGCTATTAATAGATCACAGTTTGATCAAAATGCAGAGTTTATGCAAATAAACCCTGATCATTGCTGCGAGTGTACATCATTCAGATGATGAATCGGCTCTTCAAGAGCTAATTCTGCACAGTCATATAATTACCCTTTCAGAGTCTTTCCTTTTCATGCTCAAGTAATATCTCACGCAGGGATTGTTGTTAGCAACAAAGACATTATTTCCCACAAATCTCAGCTCCATGTTCGACGTAATTATATCAACACTCAATCAGCTCGGAGCACGGCAATCCTTGTTTCTCACAATTCTGCAGCATTTAAGAGGTTGTGTTTTTTGTGTCCGTTATGCATTTGATTTTGGTGCATTCTCCACTCGGTCGGAGGTTTGAACAACTGATAGACAATCACACTAGCTCTCCACAGAAAAGAACCTTTCTGGAAGACACCATAATGGCATTCTATTAGAGATTAACAAAATTGCAACCAGTCGACAAATCGCTTTTAAGCAAACCCTTTATAATTAGACTGATTTCAGGTTCACTTGACCAAACGTGATTTAAAACTGCCCGTGTTCAAAAACAGCTAAATTATGCACAAACGTAAGGTGGAGAGGCCTCGAGAAGCAAAATTGACAAGTAGGGAGGCATGATATTTTGCTAGTGGCGGATATATTTATTTCTTTATTTATCATTTAGATATTGGATAATTAATTTCAAGCTCCTTTGTCCTATATTATGCCGCAATATAACAGTGACTCAAATTTTAAAAACACTAATTATTTAAAACACAGTGACATGTAATATACATCATGTACATTGTTATACTATAAATTATAATGTTATTTTTAAAAATCCTTATTAAAATTGTACCACTAGCGAGACATAATTAAAAAAAAATAAAGATTCATTAATTTATTCATTTTAAGTTGAGAATTATAAAGCACCACCACTTAAAAATACTTAATATCAAAATCAATCTAAAAATAAATAAATGCATTTCAAAAAGATTAAATATCAGAGCCAAAAAATAATACTAAATCACCAATCGTAGCTGAATGCCTACACTCTAAAAAATGCTGGGTTGTTTTAACCCAATTTTGGGTAAAATATGGACAAACCCAGCCATTGGGTAAAAAATGTCATTTAAAAATGTAACCCAATGGCTGGGTTTGTCCATATTTTACCCAAAATTGGGTTAAAATAGCCCAGCATTTTTTAGAGTGTAGCTAACACATCATCACCCATTCCTACCATCATGCTCTTTTGAATGAAAGGCCTCATCATCTCAGTTTCCATCCTACTGTGGCCTCTACCTAGTGCTAACTTTACCAAAGAACTCCGCTAAGGGAGAATGAAAAGATGTGAGTGTTGAATATCGCACAACTGTCTGCACGTAATGACATTTAATGACTTAATGACTGTGAACCCCTTCAGTAAGAAAGAGATTCTGCAAGCTTCCGCTTCCACAGCAAAGACCTTCATTTGAAAGCGCTTTCCCCTTATAATTTGATCCAACATTGGCTGAAACTGAGATATGAACCAGAGAATTTCAAAGAAATTGTCAAAAGAGATCAAAACGAGTGTTACTGATATAAAGGAAATTCCAATTTTTTGCCACTACGCAGAAAGACATACAGTACAGTCCAAAATCTAAACTACGCCACATGGACAGGATTTTCACAGACCCATGATGACATCTAAAAAGCCAGTGAGTTGTAAAGCTTTCTTACATCTGCTCTACACCTCTTCAAACTTCATACAGATATAAAAAAAAAAAAATCACCTGCTAGACTGGAGGTATATGACAACTGTCAGATTGCCGCCATTGCACCATTTAAACAAAGCTCAGGACACCAATCAGAAAAAGCCATTTGTTTGATTTGGCTGAGTACAGTTCAATGATAAAAACGAATGTCACCACATGCATCACCCTTTGTGGATCAATGAAACCCTTGGGATGTGAAATGTCAGCATTTGTGAAAAAAACTAAACGAAGTTTGGGGTTTGCATTTATGTGCTCTTCTAAGGTTGTGTGTTGGGTATATTAAAAAATGCATTCATTTAAGACTGGTTATACTGAAGGTGGTTTTAGAATGCAAATTGTGTTTTTGTGTTTTGCCACTTAAATATGTTTGTACATGTGCTTGTGTACGCAGTCTTGTCAACATGAGTGTACTGTACATGTATGTGTGCCACAATCCAAAACTATGATGGCTCCAAAGAATGCTGTAAAGGAAAGACTACAAAAGTGTTGTCCCACTCAAGAAATATCCAACGAGTGTCAGAGCACAACCTTTTCACATCTAGATGTAAAGTGAGTTTAGGCTGATTAGTAGATAACGATCTTATGATGGATTATGACCTTTGCTGCAGTAGTTACGATGGGAGACGTAATTACAGAGGCCAATAAACCTGGAGATCGACTTTAATGAATGGAAACGCAGTGCGCACAGTGCACGCGACTGATTAAAACCATGTCACACCATCCCATAAAGTGGTTCTCCCAGAAAGCTTTAACAAAGAGAAACTGGGTGAGGAACTAGAGCAATATTAATGAAAAAATCAAGATATTGCAGGAGGGCTACATATTTCACAGTGATTAACCAGTATGTTGACCAATTTAGAAGTGCACTCATTAATTTTACCTTTATTTAAAATATTTTATATATGAAAAATAAAGCATGGTCACATTGTCGAAATTGCTGGCAAAAAATGTCCAATGACAATAGTGTAGCGATGCATGAAGCACCACTCACACGGAAGTTACTTTCATTCAAAATGGTGAATTTTCTATGCAAACACTGCATGGTAAAATCATAATGTTTTGCCCTTTTGGCCCCCAACAAAAGTTTGCCGAGCAATAATAAATGAGACCGCACCCACAATGTTTCTGAACAAAATCTCTAAAGTAATTTACAACATCGTATCAAGACCTGTCAATTCAGAGGCTTACTAAAAGCCATTTTATCATTTCGGTCATTAAAAAAATAAATGAATCACAGTTGAATGTGAATAGCATATTTTAACAATGGCATTAGTATTTGTGAATGTTTTTGCATAATGCTGCATGTCAGTAGAAGTCCAACATAACTGCCAGATCAACGCAACACAGTAATTACTAAATGCACCTTTAATGGGGAGGAAAAATAAGTATGACTAGCAGATGGAAACTAACGAGAACTGACAGCCACTTCGATAGTATAAAAAAAATGGTCTGTCTAGGAGAGTGAAAGGTGCTAATTATTTGGCAATAATATGTAATGAGCATGCAGAGAGACTGACAGCTGTAAGGGAACAGCCTATAGCCGGATTTTAATGACTTATAATTGAGATGATTATGAATAATAATGAGACCAATCTTAATTTAAAATGTTCTTATCTCTCTCTGACCGCAATGTCTCTATAACTGAGCAGAGGTTGAGAAAAATGCATAAATTAATGAAAAAAGACCCTATTAGCGGGTGGTGGTGCACCCTTGTTTGCTTGAATACATCACTCCGGGAGACGAGAGGGATGAATTTACTGTGCCAGACTCATTTCCACACCATTTCTTTCTGCTGACGTAGGGAACATGGGGCGCTTGCAGATTTTTTTTTTTTTTTTATAGGTCAGATGTCAACACAGAATGATCTATATAGAAACTTACACACTATTACATTCATTATGTGATACTTCAATGCACATTTTGCATCATCACAAGCGCTTTATAATCATCTTTTCCCTTACAATGATTTGTTATTGGAAAGAAGTATAAAATATCAGAATTAATTAACCGGAATGTACACGACACGCCTGATGCAAAATGGGACAAGACACAATTAACATGAAAAATATAGCATACCGCATTTTCCTTTGTTGAAATATTTGGAAATGGAACAATATAGTTAACTTGTTTTTGGTTTCACAAAAAGTTCCAGTCAATCACAGATCAATCCCATACACTTTAAAAAAACAACAAAAAAAAACAAACAAACATTACAACGCCTTTTGTTGTTCATGTTTGAACACTCATCTGTCTGGGCCCAAAGGCACTTGGGAAGTCTGAGAGATGTTTGGCACAGCCAAAGCTACAGTAGTCTTGAGCGAGCTTCAGATCTCTGCCTCTGCATTTGGATTCCCCTTCGATGTGTCTGATCTTTAAATAGCAGCACACAGCTGCCAGTTGTAACCCTGTGGGAGTAAAGCTGTGAGCATGACTTATCAAACCTTGGACTTGGGACTAAGAGAACATGGGCCTGACTTTGAATCTCATGAACCTGTATATGGCAAATTATACTTCCTTTGACAGCGTTTTAATATATATATATATATATATATATATATATATATATTAGTGCTGTCAAACGATTAAAATATTGAATCATGATTAATCGCATTAATGTCATAGTTAACTCGCGATTAATCGCACATTTTTATCTATTCTAAATGTCTCTTGATTTCTTTTTGTCCCGTTATTTTTTCTCATTTTTATTCTCTTATGAACATGGAAAAGTGGATCGGCTTGCTTTGTGCAAATGTTTTTTATTGAAAACAACATTGGCATATACTGTGTTCAAATTCACACTAGAATTCTCACTTGGAGCAAATAATCTCTCACACAATGTAACACTGTCCATCAATAAAAGGGTGAAAGAAATACTGATGAGGTCCTGATATTGACGAGGGGGCGGAGAATTCGCATTAGCTGTGTGTGTGTGTGTGCGTGCATGTCCATCAAGTGGTATTTCAAACTGGACGTGCTGCGATGATGATAGCTCACAACGACAAAACAGACAGATCACTTTGGTCTTGTCAATGGGACAATTTGGCAACTTTTTAAAAGTAAACTTTCCATTCAGAATCTTAGGGCATCCAATTCGGCATCTCGCGCTCGTCATCTGCTTAAAATGTAACGTTAACCAACAATTTGGCCGGCTCGCAAGCCCAAACGTGTGTGTGCGGCGTGTATGTTGTTTTGTTTATGGTCTAGCTAGATCCGCTTGCGCTTTGGTCGACGAAGCAACAAAACGTCCTCGCATGGCGCAAGCCATTGAAATGAATGGGTTTCATAGCGCAGCGCACGCATGTCACGTCCTGTTGCAAAAGCATGTGAAAGAAAACTACAAAGTTTGTTAGGCCAATAAGACCATTAATCGCATGATAAAAAAATTGACGCCGTTAAAAATGGGTTGGCGTTAACTCCATTAATAACGAGTATAACTGACAGCCCTAATATATATATATATATATAAAACAAACAAACAAACAGTACATAAATAAATTAATACAAATAATTAAAATAATGGGGGGGGGGGGGTAATACATACATTTAAGTCACAGAAAGAGGGCACCATTGCATCTAGGCAGTACGTAATTAAGAGTTCATGTCACATACATAGTGGTGCATATTTCAAAGAGACACAATCTCTTCTTAATGAGGGTGACAGCATGACCATTGTGTGTGACGTGCCACGGCTATGTGTACGTGTGTGAGAGATGACTTCATTATCGTCATCTAGAAATATTTAGTCTACGTCTGGTTTAATGAACTGATGAAGATGGTTATTCTGTCTCACATAGTGAAATGCACACCCTTTCTTTTGTAAATGTGTGTGTGTGTGTGTGTGTGCGCGCACATCATGTTTGACATTAACAGTGCCCCTTCATAAAGTCTGACTGCCCTAATGAGCAGTGGGTCTGCTCATCTGTTCATTAATTTGGGAAAAAAAAACACCATGGGGAGGCTAACAGAGAGCTTGAAAGAGTCAGCAAAGTGCAGAATTCTGCTGCTGCCTCTCCACATACATTTCTGCTTGCACTTGACACATACAAAATGAACCATGCTTACTACAGTTATTTATACAGTGAAACGTTGTGGCATAAGCCATCATTGTAAATACAAAAATTCACACATGACGAATCCTTATGTATAAAACAGACAGAAAGCAGGTGTCTCAGGAAGCCTGGTTGAACTCGCTAAATTGAACTTGACACGCCATCTTAAATGTGGCACATGGTGCAAGACACTGGAAAAATAATGATATGCGTTGTGTCAAAGACTTTTTTTTTTAAATGATAAAAGACAAACTACTAAAGCTGTAAAATAGTTTATGACCAACTATTCTCATTGTAAGGTCTCAAACAGATTAGATCATAGTTCATATATTTTTCTATATTATTTTTGATATGCATCTAAAATAATAAAAAAGCTATTCATCCATGTCATCTGCCTGCACAGTATACATGACGATAACTGCTAGTACCTGATTTTTGGACAGAACTAGAGATATGAGCCAAGCTTATGAGCCAGGCTTACATTATGCTATGATTTTTCACAGCATAATATCCTTATCGTTTGCAGAGGGCACAGAGAGGATATTAAGATATACATCACTTTCATATCTTCACCGAACCTGCATTACTATCACGTCATGTTGATGTAATGTTTGCAGAGGGCTGAATATTGAGAGAATGTTATCTTCACATTCATGAAGAAAGGCTTGCTTGATCTCACTGCGCTTCTCTGCTTACTTAATTAGACTTTCATATCAGGGAGTCAAAAAGCTGCCCTTTTTTTACATTTCTTATTCCTTATTGCAATATTCTAACATGGCAGTGTTGAGTTTTTCCATGCATTATTGAAAACACAAACCCATCTGAGACTAACAACAGTGATTCTTGTAAAATCATCTCCCCCACTCAGATATCAGGTTCATGCACCGTTTTATCACTCCTGTCATTTCCCACTTTTTATCTTGTCAATGTGGTCCCATTGAGCAGATTCAGGAATACCACAGCCCAAGAGCGTTTAACTTCAGTTACAGAATTGCCTGAAAGACATGTCATTCTTTTTTGCCCTTGGATGCTTTCGAATAAGTGTGTTTGTAAGTGTTGAAACACATGAGTGTCTGAATGTATCCCTCTATGAGCGTGTGCTTTTATTCATAGGTGAGTCAGCGCAATCATGTTCATGTTCCTTCTGCCTGTGGGTGTTTGGGCGCTGCTTTATACCTAGTCTGCTTACTGTGAAAGACAGCATTCACAATGCATTAAGTTAGCGGTGCATAAAGACTACTTAATGGTTACATTAAACAATTTTTAAAGATAAATTGAAAAAAAAAATAGAAAATGAGCTTGTATAGTTAAACATACAATATTGGCTTGAATCAGTTTTTTTATATAGAGATGAAATACTTTGTTCTTCAGAATAACATGCTGTAAATAATGCTTAAGACCACAAGCATTTTATTTTATTAAAGTAAATAATTTCATATAATAATTAATTTCATATTGTCTTTTATAAGCCTATGCATGCATGACTTTGTATTTTTCTGTTTATATTTGTTTGTGAGAACTAGCAGCTCTCTGAGAAAATAATTTAAACAGTAACAGAGCATTTATCAGTCTTAGATATAATGTGTTTGAGCTCACTTGTCTTTTTCTCTTCCCCAATCAAACAATTGTCTGGCTTTTAAATAAGGGGGCAGTAGCCATAGTTACCAAAGGAGGAGACACAGGCAATCCATCTCTCTATCCTCACTGTGACGCTCTCTCTTTAATTTATGCTGCAGTGGCCATACTGCAGAGCACGCAGAAATGGCACCATTCCTCAACATAACTCCCTCTCTTCCTCCATCCCTAGCCATACACTTATCACAAAAGCATTCTCTCACAGTCTGCTTCACATTTATTCTTGTGTGCGAGTGCCTGTAAGTGTGTGAGAGTGTCAGTTTCACTTCCACATCAGTCCACACACACATATCCTCTCTACATCAAGAAAAAATAGCCAAAAATCACACCCTTCAAGCTGAAACCGTCATGTTACCTCATTCACCATCTTAAAAAAGGTACAGTGGCAGTACCATGGAACAGTGATGGTAATATGATGGTCTTGTATATGTACAATGGTCTTCATATGGTATTTACATTCTACTACAAAATTCTTCAAAATAATTGCATGTTATTTACAAGGAACCTTTCTTGTACAATCCTTAACAGCTCATTCTATTTATGTAGCATTTGACCTGGCACTGAGGTTTCTGAAAGGAGCAAGAATTTATTGGGTGGATGACTATTCCATGGCTGGAATTCAATACGGTGTTATTATATACTTTGATTCTTCAAGTCTGGAAGTTTCACATTTATACAGCTTGGTTGCCTTTTATCAAAATGTCTAGAAAAACAGAATCCACACCGAGCATCCTAGCCAAGGAGACATTTTAAGAATTGAATCTTATTTTATCGAATCAAAGGGGAAAACTGCTAGGTCAAAATCTTTATTTTATTTTTTTCCTTGAACTGAAGTTGGTAACCAAAATGGTAGCAATTATGTTGTCAATGCTCTGAGAATTAAATCAAGAGAAATACAAAGTAAACAATGCCAAAGTATGTCCCCTGCATTTGTTAAAACTGTATTTATACATATTTAGTGATCAGTGATCGTTGGTTTTTAAAATATCTGAGTAAAACAAATGTAAAATACCATTGGTGTAAAATACATGTAAAACAAAATTGGTTTAAAATAAAGACTGAAAATGTAATGACAAATTTTCCAATTAATTTAGCCCAAACACCCACAGTTTAAAATATACGTTTTTTGCTTTCAAAACAGTCACTTTCCAGGGAACTATTAAAAATGTTGCTTTATAAAAAGGTTCTGATGCAGTGTAAAATCCTCCATCGTACCCACTGGACCAAAGTTAGACTTTCTAAAACATATTCTGAGGTAGATCCAAAGTGTGATCGCTATCTTCAAGCCCATGCATCTAATTTTTTAGTCTTTGGTCTTGTCCATCTCTACACAAATATTGGTCTCTGATCTTTAAATCATTATCTGAAGTTCTTGGAATTTATGTTAAACCTTTGCCTGTTACAACTTTATTTGGTACTCTCTCTCTTTCACTTAACATGAAATCGCCTACACCTCCTACTCATTCTCTATGGATCTTCTGACAACTTCTGACCCCAACTATAAGATTTGGGGTCCTTTCCTAGACTGTGTAGGAAAGTGAAATGGTTTTAAATGGTGAAATGCTTGTTATAAGCACAGCCAGAAGTCATTGATCAAAAGAGTTAGTTTATTGCTATTGGGCACTACCTCATATGTGTGCCTTTATCTGACCAAAATTAGCCCTAAGTTCTGGTAAAAACTTGAATGGTTTTGTTTCTAAACTTTCCATTTGTATACAATTTGATGACTAGCCCTAAAATTAAAAGTTTTCACATCAACCATTGTGAGTCATAACCATGTTACTATAGTCACTGTCACAATTACTATTGTTCTGCAAATGGAAGGTATACAAGCAGGGGAGTGCTGAATGTACTTACCGCACTACTGCACGAGATGTCTTTCACTTTGAGCCAGGCGAGGTCCAGGGTTCCCTCTCCTTTATAACATGACTGTAGCCGGTCCTTAATTCTTTCATTAATTTCTTTCAGAGTGAACACACAGAGAGCCGACTCCTGGGATGATTCCTTGGGCCTCCTTTTTTGTCCTTTGGAGAACACAGCATAAAGGATGTCATCATCAGGTCCTATGCCTAGCGAACGCGCCAGGATGGTACCTGCCTTGGACAGGTAGCCTGCCTGCAGCAGGCGATACTCAACCCCACCCTTAACACAACCAAGAGGAACCTCGACGTACGAGTTGAACGCGGTGTCGTCCTTGCAGAGTCGCACCAGTTTGGAAGTGTACACCTGTTCACGTCCGGCTGAGGATGACCCGGTTGTCGGGCCTCCCCCCATTTCGGGCTGCAATGTCAGAAAATACACAAAATTTCCACTGCTAAACCCATAGACATAATAGATGTCGAAGTCTGGCACCACTGTGAATGTATCCGATGGGATTTTAATCATGGAGGCAACAAATTCATCATGGAAGACGTAGGCGAACATCCCATCCTCCTCAGAGTTACGGGTGAGCTTACGACTGGATATTGTCGGGAAGTACTCCGGTCTTCCGTCGACAGCTGTGGCCACAAAAAGCTTATCAGTAGTGGCATCACTGTAAGACACGATGACCCCAAACACGGAGCCACTCTCATTGACGCCAGAGAGGTAGTGTTCTTTTTTATGGAAGGGCTCTCCAAGCTTAAAGAGATCATCCAGACGAAGGAGTTTGCAAATACCCTGGTACAGACTGCCACAGGCCAGCAGCCGGTTCTCGCGGTAGTCCATGAGCAGCATCTTATTGACATTATTGGTCAATGTGAGTGGTTCGCTACAAGGCTGCACTATACGGGGTGGATAGCAGTTCCGGTTATCCTCATCTGGACCAGTCTGATGTGACACCTGTACGTCCAGCCCAGGTGAGAGTTTGTAGATGCGATTCACTGCCCCCAGGTACACATTCCCATTTCTGTGGTCCACTGCAAGGTGATTAAATGTCCATTCAGGGTGCTCTGCCCGGAAGGTACTGTATTCCTCACGTACTCTGGTTGCTGCTGAAGGCTGTTGTGGTCTCGTAGCCACAAGGGGAACCAAAAGGAGAATAATGCAGCAAGAAAAAGTGAAAAAATTCCATCTCCTGGTGTGGGAAGCCATTGTCCTGATACCTTACGGGAAGAATGTCTCTGTCCACTACTCGCTACCCGTACTCTGTATCAGTATTCAGGCTTCTCGTGAAGTTGAGGACATTCTGTACCTGCACAGAAAGAAAGAACAAAAGAGTGTTAGCAGAAGATATTGTATAAAAAAATATTGTTAAGATTCCACAATACATTCATTGTATCAGATTATGAGAGGAACGGTCCCAGAAGACAAATTACTAAAGCCTCATAACAGTTTTCCAGCCATTTGGAAAAAAAATGCATGAGTAATTAGAGAGAAAAAGCAAGGTGGAAAAAGGCACTCTTGAAGCATGCACGGTTGGCATGAATGGATGCCATTCTCAATGGGATAATGCATTTGCCCCAGGAGTTAACAGCCAGGATGGGCACAATTTCTCTGCCAGTGCCCCACCTCACAGCTGGACCTCTGGCCCTCTAATTGATTTTTCCCTTGGTATGCGATTTGCATGCTTGGCTGATTTTCTCCCATCTTTCCAGATAGCAGTTCACCTGCTGACACTGCTGAAGGAGTGGCAGAGCTCACAGTCATGCCTGCAATGTTTGAGTAGTGGTGGACTACAGGGCCAATTAGAAGGAAATGCTAATATCTACATAAAAGATGGAGGAAGAACAGTTTGCTCCTTATCCTTGAGCAAAATAGGTTCATTTTGACACTGGTCTGTAGTGTTGAGCTGCACAAATTGTATAAGTTTGAAAATAAATGGACAGCAGAGTCTAGCTGCAGAGCAAACTAGCACTGGTATGCTAGGCTGACACTTAACTGCCGAGGTTCACAGCAGATGTGAAAATCACTGCCTAGCTGTTGTAGTGGGCATTAAGACGTTATACAGAGTGAAGGGTATGGACTCCACAGTAATGATTAGACATTGAAACAGAAAGCAGAGACTCACTAAGGGAGGGAGCGTTAGCCCACTCAGAGGCATAGGAGAGTAATAAAGGGTTCGGTACACTTTCCATTCTGAGCGAGAATGGTCCTACTGCAGCGGTGTGTATGGAAGGGAATGGTTGGAAAAATAGTAGTGCGTGTAATCTGAGCAGTAGGGGATAATGTTTTCTTATAGAAAAGTCTAGCAAATAACCACTCCAAAACACTACAGCAGGTATCATTTACTAGCGATTACATTTAAAGTGGGAGAGAACGGAGATGTGAGCTGAGGTAAAAACATGCATGAGGAAATGGTGGTCTTGTAAAGCTGAATCAAAATATGACCCCTCAGCTATTCTGTGGGCTCAAATAGCAGCCAAAAGACAAAACGAACATCCTTCCCATAAAGCAATCACATGCTAAAGCCCTTTCATTAAACACAAATCAGAGAGACAATAGAAAACTAAGAAGGAAATTAGGGACCAGGGATAAGGACGTAAAACCGCATCTCCCGTATCGGCTCAATGGACCTGTAGCATATTTACTAACCATTGGGCTATGGCTCCAACAACAGTCTGAAATATTAAAGAAGCATTGCGCAAGTTCTAAAATTTCTAACACCAGTCGCCGTTAGTAAAAGCCAGTCTCATGCTTGTTCTCGGTGCGCACGCTCGTATGAGCACGACCACAGTAGCCAGAGAGTTGCTGCAGCAACCACAGACGGCTCATCGAGACTCACCAGCATGTTTACAGAGGTAAGAAAAGTTACAGTACTGTAAGGTTATTGTTTGACAGCACGGGGTCTGTTTTTATACCCAGTGCTGACCGGAGCTCCCTCCAAGAAGCAAATGCCGCTCTGATGTTGATTCTTGTCTTTGCCCGACGTTGTCTCTAGATAAGGCTTTTTTTTTTACTTAACTTACAAGGAGTTTCCATGGGTGTCTGGATCGTTTTGGAGGCTGGTCGAATCTTTCCGTCCGCACAGTCCATTTGAAACACTACTGCTAGGAATTGCTGCTGCTTACTAATGGCTGCCGTACAGATGTAAGCCCAAGTAGACGGGAACACGCATGATGCGCCAATTCGGACCCGACTCAATTGATCCTAGAGGCTAATAGAGGCAACTATGGTGGACAGTCAGAGTGTCATTCTTTCTATTACATTATGGTTGGCTCATAAATGTACAAATGAAAACTCTTAAAGATTTTTTAAGGAAAAACCAACACATAGCCCCTTTAATATACAGATATCAAACTATTGTAAAATGCAGCTTGGTTTGCTAGAGGCTTTTCTGTGCATGGATGTTAAGAGCAAGTATCCATGCCAATCCATGGTGGTAAAATATTTAAAAAGGCACTGGGCTTTAGGATCAGCTAATCTGCAAGGTCGTCCAAAAACAGGGGTTTATAATTCTAGCATCTTCCCATAGGTTGCTTTAGGAGACTGCCAGTTGGATATAAAACAGCATTCCCAGTCTTGAAGAGGGAACATGACTTGACCTCAAGCCCAGAGATACTCCAACACTCTAGCACGTTGCCAAAAGAAAAGTTATTCAATTGGAACGCTTGCTTGCAACACACACAAACATATACATGGACTGGAGACCACATGCTGAGTAGCCACATCAAAGAGTGCTAATGAATTCATGTTTAATACCACACACAAGCAGCATCTCTGGGAATGAGAGGAAACTGCACATTTTAGGGTTTAAGCTGGGAGTGTGTGGTTCACTTGATTAATAATTGGATATTTATGCTACTCTTTCCAATTCTTTGTCTTTCTAGGATACAACTGCAACATTGGAAGTGTCACTTTAATGCATTTTCTTTCGTGCTTCCAGAAAACCAACACAAATAATCAGATGTATGTTTATAATATATTATAATATTAAAATGCATGTACAATCATCAGTGAAATTGTATTTGCAAATCTGAGAGTCACATCTCAGATTGGATCTGCTAAACAAGCATGTCCAGGTTGTTTCATTCATGGCCTTCTGGTTAAAATGTGCACCAATTGCCAGGGACCATACGCTCCATACTGGGCATCAACTGAGTTGACACCAGGCTGTGTAAATCCTGGCTTCAAGTTGGGTGGGTTGGTGCTGGCAGTGGTAGATTCACTATTTCCATATTTCCATGCTACTTTTTGGATTTTGAGCTAAACTCAAGGCCATCTGAGTGTCAAATGAAGTCAAGTGAAAATCTCATAGACCAGTTTGCCGCATTAATTAACAATGGCCAGGGAAACAAAAACAATGGAGAATAAGCAACTAAAATCATTTAAAGACCCGGACGTTTGACTGTAGCCTTTTCCAGGCTTTGCCAACACTTGACCTTGAATTTCATCAGATGTGTGTGGGAGAGGGTGGGGGGGGGGCAAAGGCAACCGAACAGTTGTGAATTTATCCTCCCTGATCTAAGAGCATTATCTCAGAACAGTGCAATTCAACTTTGATTACAGCATGTCACAAAATCTCATACTCTATGACAACCGCACAAGCAAAATTGCGCGCACACACACAGACGCTTAGACACGCATCCTCCTGTACAACTTGCCTTAGCACAGCCTGCGCTCCTTATCCCACTATGGACAGATGGAGGGATTCATCCTTGATGTAATTCTGAAGGAAAGGGTGACAGAAGGATGCTAAGAATAAAAGGAGTTATGTTTACAAACTGAGCACATAGATAAGGGTTTTTAATTATCTACAGCCCTCCCAGAGGGTGAAAGGCTATGCCCACCAAAATCTGATGGGACTTCAGGATGCTCAAGAGAGAGAGCAACAGAAAGGTCACACTCAACACAAATAATGTGTAACGCAGTTAATCTTCAGTGTCAATTAAAATCTTCTAAAATCAATCATACTGAACTCAAATTAAGTGCCGATGCAC
Source organism: Pimephales promelas (assembly GCF_988280905.1). Classification (NCBI taxonomy): domain Eukaryota; kingdom Metazoa; phylum Chordata; class Actinopteri; order Cypriniformes; family Leuciscidae; genus Pimephales; species Pimephales promelas. The sequence continues at coordinate 9,839,120 of NC_142792.1, read as the reverse complement.
ACATACAACATGGGCAAAAGGGGAGAATTTTGGAGGGGGGGTTCAATGCTCAACTTAAACTTTATCATAAAAGTCTATTTTCATCAATGAATCACTCACAATACGAGCGAAAAGGAATTTGTAACCATTAATATACAAACTACTCACTGGCAAGCAAACTTTTTTTCAGGTGCAAACTGTGTCTTTACGAGTGTTCATGATGGGTAGCAACCCGCAAAGGTGCAATACCGCCACCTACTATGTTGGAGTATGAAGCAGCTACTGGCACTGGATTATTTACGATGTCATCATGTGTAGTATTAACATATTTTATTATTTTTTTATATCACAGTTGCAACAGTCCTACGTCGAATTTTATGCAGAATGCAAAAATATGATACTCATCACATCATCATATAAATAAATAATATATATTTTTTTGTAAACTAACAGCAAAATCATAATGTCCCATTCCTGTGATGCTTTTGGAAACTTTTCATTCATGTGAAGGTCAAAGTGTATGCACACATCAAACTTACTCCGTATTTACAGAATTCATCAAAACCACAGCTCTCCCAGAATTGTGGCATTTCAAAGCAAGGGATTGAGACCAAACACTGGTCACACAAATCCAGTGGATCTGAGAGACATGTTGACATCTGCCTGTCCTCGCTCTCTCTCCCCCATTTTCCTTCTTTCTATTTCCTCCCTTGTTCTGATCAGAGGGTCCGTAATCCTCCACAGCAGCTCTCGGTTCAAACAGACTCTGTCAAATGCTTTCCATCCATCTTCCTCTCCCTCACTCACACACATACACAAATCACTTCTCTTTTGCACACAAATTCACTTCTCCCCTCACACACCTTTATCAAACGAGTCAGGGTCTTTGTGTTTGTCAGGGGGGTGCATCTCAGGAACACATCTCTTGCTGACCATAAATCCGCTGTACTAGCTCTCACATACAGATTCACATGGAAATGATAAACAACTATATAAAGATAAGCACACAATCATGCATAGAATCACATTAACATATACCTTCCATTTCCCACTTGGTCCACCCGCTCTCTATTTCTCCTGACGCCCATTGTCATGGGTGTTGACTGTACTGAATGTTATCACCTCCGATAAAGATGTTTTGATTCTATAAGGAGGTATATTGAAAAGAAACTGATCCTCATTGTCAGTATCCTGTTATTAGGATAGACTCCAAGCTTCTTCCTGTTGCTGTCTGCCATGTCCAGCTCACCATATAAACAAATGTCTTATTTGTCACTCATTACTATGAATAGATGAGGTCTTGTATTCAATTAACCTTTGACTGGGAACCCAGTCCACAAAGCACTGATTGGAAAAGGGATAGTTGACTCTTGAACCATCCCTTTAAACAAGAACTGGAACCATTGTGTTTCATTCCAGAGGCTTTAAATCCTCCTTTTCTTTAGAGACAGAGCCCAACAGAAGATACAGATTTTCAAGTACAAACAACCATGTAAAATACACTAATGTAAAAACAAACAAAAAAAAGCCTCTCTGACAGTCAAATTAAACGCTTAAGTCATAAAGTCGACTGTGCATTATCAAAGTTGGACTAAACAGCCATCCATCCATATGATATTCTGGTCTATCAGAACTCTGATAAAAAATAAATAAAAAAATCATAAAAAAAAACAAGGGGTTTCTAAGCAGTTTTCAAAGGGCTGCTCAGCTAATCCTAGCCAAGTTCATCTCTCAAACACCCAGATGCCACTGAAAAGCCTTTAGACAAGTGATGCACCGATATGAAAATTTTGGCCGATATCGATAACCGATAATTTAATATTTGAAAGACGTTAACTGATTTATTAGCAGATCTAATTTAAAGCCTGATTGCGATTTTATGTAACCTACAGAATTGCGTGCACGTGTTGCACTTAACTGCATTTTCCTTTTTGAAGTGATTCCTTTTTTAATCCAATTATTCCATTATTCAATCTATTTAAAACCATCATGGTGACGAGTGTCTCCGCTGAAGGAAATAATCCATTATAAATCATCTTTAAGATATTGGGCAAATTCTCTTATCGGACTGATAACGATAGCATTAAAACTGATCGTATATCGGCATGATGGCTGATATATCGTGCATCCCTACTTTAGACAAGAGAAGCTGATCAGGTCTATTCTAACCTAAAGGTCGACTATCATGAGTCGCAACATGTTCCACATTCCTTCAGTCCCTCTCTTCACCTCCACAGACGAGACGAGGGAAGTAAAACCACATCCTTGTTCAGTCAAACCACATTTGAACTGCACATTTAAACTTTCATGAGCTCTCTACTGTCTTTTCTATGTACTTTCTCTCTGCTCACTCTGAACTTTTCCACATACTACTTGATTAGTTTTAAAAGACATTCATGAGAGGTTACCTCTCAGAGTTTAAGAGGGTCTTATTTATGATCCCAACACTTGCTGTGAGACAAATGCACAGTTCAGCATCTTAAATCAAGATGTTAGCCACTTCCAGCACAAATATATTCAGCACACTAGAGTTTCAGAGCAGTTCTGTGCTGCTGCTGAAACTGCAGCGTTAAAAGAAAAAGGAAAAAAAAAATACATTTTAGCTGAGTTCGGAGATTATAAAATGCATGTGAAAAGAGAGAAAGACTGCAGTGTGAAATATTGCCAACAAATGGTACGGCAACTGTGTGCATGTAAATAAATAAATAACATGCCGTTCAAAATAAACAATATAATCATGTATTCATATACATTTAAAAAATCAATTCAATTAAAATATACCTGTAACAAATCAATTAACAACAAATTAAATATATACTCTCGTTACTGCAAATTAAACTCGCATTACTGCACAACATATGCAAGATATGAACGTGCAGATATAACGCTGAATGCATATACACTCAGAACGCACACATGTGTGTTTAGCAGTGAGGGACAGGGTGTCGATGAGGGGGGTGTGGATTTGATTTCTCACCCAGACTGAAGGCTTTTCCCTTCAGCTTTCCTCAAAGCAATCCTGGGGCGTTTCAGAGCCACTGATGCAGATAATAAATCAGAGATCATAAAAGTTCATTTTCCACACAGCGGAGTCAGTAATACAGTGCTGATGTGTGCTGGGCCAGCCCGAGGGTGGGGTCTGCCTGTCATCACTGCATGCCAAATTTCATCAACTAAAGGAAAGATGGTTAAAGGTTTCAGCTGACTTGAGCTTAGTTTTGTCTTCAATAATAATAGTGGCTAGATGGCAACAGCTGGCCCTAGAACAGTAACTCAACAGATTCTGCTTTAGCCTAAAGGCAAACTGCCATAGTCAGAGTGAACTGAATAATGAAGTATGGAGGACCTGCATGTTAAAAAAAAAAAAAAAAAAAAAAAAAAATGGTAGATATGATCTCTGAAACAAAGCCAACACAGTCCACATCAAGAAAGACATTGGAGGCACTCATTTACTCATTTGGGAAACAAATCCAAATATCCAAATACATGACCTTGATGTTGTTAGCTCCATGCTCTACAAGCTGAACTGCAGCTGACCCATCTAGAACTGGTTTACAGTATTAATGCGCAAACTCCCCCAATATAGTTCAAACAGTATTGGATGAACTGGACCTGGAAGATTAACTTCTTAGACATGAATGCCTGATAATCGCAAGCTTTGGACTGATTATTATAAACCGTTAAACTCTGTTTTTAATTTGTGTGTGTGAGGGGGGTTGAATAATCATGGGATTGAGGCCCTTATACACACCACTGGCTTCAACACTGGTAATCCAACTTACCCTCCCATTCTCCACACACACTCATCCTCTCAGTGTTCCTTAAGTGAAATCTTGGATTAAGTCTTTCCTCCTAGAATTTGCCATTCAAAAGTGTCAGAACTCTCATAAATTTCTGTGAGTGTCCAGGTCCATTTTACAAACTTTTCCTCAAAATATGTAAGTACATGAAATGTGGAAAAGATTCAGCAGATTGCATCTGGAGCTTGTGATGAGCATATTGTTCATTGCTCAGGGGTGGTGTGGACTTCTATGTTCTCATAGAATTAGAATGAGTATTAAAATGATGTAGCTAAAATTATCATTAAATTTATCATCTTTATTACATTGGTTGTGAATGGCTGGGCATAAGCCCTTGCCATAAACCATGAAGCCTCTTCCCTCTTGTTGGCAGTGATCTGATGAGGGTGGACACTTTAGGAAAATGACCGCTGAATTCTAACACACTTAAACTGCACTAAGACCCTGTCAGTATCTTTTCCTATTAAATCTAGCAGTCAGAAAGCAGATGTAGATTCAAAGCCTAAAATAGAAGTCAATTGAACACACTGGACGGCTTGGAACCACATTGTAATTGCCAGTGAGGCTGCAAAGCAGATTTTAAGGAATCTGTCAGCTTCAACACTGTTCCAGAAGAAACATTTTCTTACAGACTCACACAATTGATAAATCATCACATTAACTGTGAGACCAAAGGGAAGAATGGACAGAGGGAGAGAGAATAGAGATGGAAACGGTTTACCACAAGGTCACAAAAAAGCAACTAAAATTGTGCCTCTAGCAAAGAAAAAAAAACAAAAACATTGTGTCTGTGCATATTACAGCTTAAAACGGCAAGAGAGGAATCAAGTAACCGTAGCAACATTCAACAAAGTCACTCAGTATAATCATAAGGTGACAATTTTTATATGCTTAGATTTGTATTGGAAAAAATGACCTCGTCTTTTGAGACTGTTTATATTACAGCTATTGTGACAATTACAGTTGGTTTTTGAAGAATCATGCTGTGAGTCAAGTCAATATCTGCTTGTGTCAAGTCTTATGAGGTTATTCTGATAACACATTATTCAGACAACCATAGCCGTTAAATTACTGCTAAGAATGAGTTCCAGAAATGACTCACTCATTTAGAGGCATTTTGGAGGAATTACATCTAAAGTGAATGAGTCATCATTATCACTCTCTCTCACACACACACATTTAAGCATTTTCAATGCATTATCCTTTGCTTCCTACTCCAAGGTTCTACAGTCCAGAGATGTCCCACAAAACTACTGTCTGCACTCTCTCCCGGTCACACTGACTTTCAATAGCACCATTCAAGTGCTGATGATAAAGACGTTTGCATGAGCATGTAGCGTGAGTGAAGATATCACACTAGCAATGGCCTGGAGGCAAACCGTCATGGGTGTCATATGTGGAGATAATGAAGAACAAGGCACACACAGACGTATCTTTGATGAAGGCTGACCGTGATCCATCCACATGCGTGTGTGAGTAGACAGATGAGCTATTGTCCACCGCTGGTAGATTACACACCACTCAACTCAACCATCACAAGTGGCTACAAATAACATGCAGATGAGCCTCATCAATATGCATTTTATACAAATCAAATGGAAATTCGGTCCGTGGTTGTTGGACTCATTTTCTGAACTTTTTGACACAACTTTGTCATTGAACGAGCTGCCACCCAGCCTTCTGCTCCTGGCCTGACGCCAGCGCTCCTCTCCTCATCGGGAGTCGGGACAGGAAGATAGCACTCCATTCTGTTTTCTATTTACCTTCCTCCCTCGCTCTGTTTGTCAGAGCCCTTGGCGTAAACACGGAAGGCTGCTTTCGAGTCCTCTCAGCAGAGGGCTCCTGTGGTTTGTGATGAAAGAAACGTAATCCATTCCTTCTTTCTTTTCCTTTCTGCAGTTGGTCAGGCTGTTTAGTTTTATTTTCTACAAGCTTAACCACGTCACATTTCTTGTGCGAGTGAATCCGAGGGGTCTGGGTGAGCATGCATGACCGTTCCCCAGAAAATAAATCACAGTGACACTGGAACAGAGGAAATAACCTGTGCATTTACCATGTTTATCTTCCTTTATACTCTAAGAGGATGTTCCATCCCAAAGCACTGCAGTGACATGAATCGCCCTGACAAGATTCAAATATCACCTTCATTCATGTTAGCTGTGCCAAATAAAATAACTTATAGCGCATCCAATGAGGGCTTGAAAACATTTCTCTTGAAGGATGGCAAGGGTACAAAACGCTGCAACAGCTATAATTCCTTTTCTGCGTCCCTGAAATGATACAGCACCAGTCATAATCCTGAAAAGTGTGTGGACTCCTAAAAAAGGAGGGATAATTAACATTCAATTAACAATCAACTCAGCATATCCAATATCTGATTATTCAATGGATGACAAATGAACCGTGCTGATTTTTGGAATGGGTTCAATGACCATTCACCTTGAATTGTATCAATGCCCACGGATGACAGGACTCACTGGCGCCCTCTAGCCCACACTGCAGTTGTGATTTGTATGTCTGTGTGTGGTGAGGTACATTAAGAGGGATAATGGAGCTAAAAAGTCATGTTTCCATGGGAACACTTATAGATGTGTGAGTGGGTGGCTGAGGGACTGAAGCTCACTGATACAACGGAGATGCCTAATGCACAGAACACAGAGAAAGAAAACCACATAGACATTTACAGATTGGATACACAAATGCTACTGCAGACACACACACTGCCGAGCTTCAATGCATCTGTTATATACCGTAGTACAGACATTATTGCAGTTTGCAGAATGGAATCTGTGCCTACAGAAATCAAGACAGCGAAAAACATGTTGGTTTGTTTAGTCCAATGCTTACTGTCAGGGTGAATTAAACTTTACCTTGGTAGCTCAGAATGCACAAACGTCAAAGTCAAATGTACCATGCTTTATCTCCCAGACAAATGCTAAACAGATTAAAACCAAAGTCAACAAGACGTCGACTCGCCTCAAATCACAAGAACAATTCCCTGAAGGGTCAGGGACACAATCTTTCTTCAAATGAAAAATATGGACGGCAAATGGAAAGAGATGTTGAACATTAAATGCAAGCCCCTCTGAAAACAGCCCCTTCAAAAATTGATATTAAGAACACACTGGCCTGGCAGAAAATGATACGAAGATGGCACCCTGTCACCCTCCCTCCAGCTTCTTTTCTTTCCCTCTCTTTGTAAGTACAAGAAATCATATTTAAAACTTGTAGTCTGACACCACTTTAAAATCGAAATTTGGGGATGTTTCAAACAGCAAGTTCACCTACAAAAGAAATAAGATATGTATGCCTGTCTGCAGGTTTCAAATCATTTCATGCATCTGAAACAAAACTAATTTATTACCTGTCACGCATGGCTTAGCAGAGGCAAATATAAAAGCCAGCATAGAGGGATGTTTTCAATATAATCCTCATGACCTAACACCTGGGAAGATCTGCACCAGAAATACTTTGTTCTGCTCTTTTTCCTCAGGTATATTACTAAAACTACACAGAGGAGAGGTCATATCACCAAGTTCATCATAGCAAAATGTTCCAAATTTAGCCCAGTTCACAATGACACTGCATTGGTGGCTTCCAATACTGGCACATCTGCAGTGTAACAAGGCATAGCGTGAATCAAATTTTTTTCAGCAACCCTCATTAAAAACCAATAACTTTCAATGTGGACAGAGCTTAAGGTTAAATGCACAATGCTATTAGTTCATAGATGTGAACATTACTAGTCCTGATGTTTAGTCTAAGACCACTGTAAAAAAATATTTTCAATATTTGTTATCATCACAACATTTTTTCTTTTGTCAAATCAACTTAAATAATTTATTTAGTTGAGATAACATATTATTTTGAGTTTCTGATGATTAAATTAATCTCCTTCATTGTATTAACTCAATTCGAGTTCAATCAACTTAAAATTTTAAGGCAACCAGGTTTCTTACTTTAAGTTAAACCAACAATATTGTTTTTTTAACAGTGCAAGGCATGTGGGAATAAAGTCATTGACACATTGAATTTAAAAAGCAACGCCACATAAACATCAAATCCAAAGCTATCTTATTATATTTCCATTGATGGATTATCTGCACCACACAAATGAGGTGCTAGCCAGTTTTCCAACCAATAGACTTGTACTGTAAACACACAGATTAAATTGTCAAAAAAAAAAAAAAACAGACATTTTGAAAAGATGACAAAAAACAGTGGGATGAAAAAAGGCGATATACTGTAAGCAAAGACAGACAGCCTTTAGTTTCGTAATGGGACACGTATGTGCCACAGTAATGACAGGAAGCAGAGTTTCTCACTTGTGGAAATCACTCTCTCCTCATTATCCATAAAGACACGGGCGCTCACGTACGCACCAGCACGCACACGCAGTGGGACGTGGGGGACGCACAGCGGGGGTCTATTCTGAAGATGTCACAAGCAGACAGAACTGTCACTCACAATTCACACTTTTACCTACAGATCCCATCCAGTTGCACCTGAACTGCACATGACATGTGCATATGGTCATACACACGGACAGATCAGGAATGTTCTCGCTATGTTCTGAACATACTGTAAATATTTACTGTGTAAATAAACTGTTCCGCCAATACACAAACCAGTTTCCAGGTACGAAGCTAATTTACTTCCCATAGAAACATCACGTTGCATACGTAAAAGGACACATTCCGACGACGCCAAAAACGTGTTTGTAGCTAAACTAATACAAATAGTGGGATGATAAGTCATAAAACTGTTGTAGTAACCAAATCATAACAGAAGGGTTGTCCAAACACACACACGCAAACAGGTTTTCAACAAGCCAGTAGAGGGAAACATTCAAGCCGAGTCTCATTAAGCACAAGATTACAAAAATTGATTTTTCTTCCTCAAAGAATCCTGTTGGCTATTGAGTGTCTTACCGAGTTGTTCAAATGAAACATTTTTTACTCAAAGCTCATGCAGTTCAAGATCAGCTTCCCAAAGTCAACTCATCAAGCCGCTATTTAATTGGGTTACAGGGTAAAGATACACTTGCTCTCACAGTACACAGAACAACAGATATATAAACTAAAACTATATAACCAAAGCCATTATTCTGCACCAAAAGTGCATCAGTGACCCAAAATGAGCAATAGCCAAACTTAAATACAAATGAATAATAGCTATTTTACTGGAGGGTAAAAGCAAAACTTAAACATGGCTGGCCAATCAGCAAAAAGCAGCCTATAAGAAGATAGAAAGCGACGCTTCCTTTGAAAGAACAGAGAGAGTCATTCACCAGTTTCCAAACCAGTCATTCATCCTCATCTCAACATATCTGCTCAATACAGTGGACTCATTCTAACTGCTATGACATTTCTAATATTTTAATAATATAAAGTACTGTCTCTCTCTGTTTTCATTCTATGCCTCCCATATTCCCTTCAATCTCCAAGTTTATCTCTCAACTACATCCAAGAAGAGAAAGTATTTGAAAAATGTCAACATTAAATTCATCCTTGCTGATAGCACTGCGTCTCTCAAAGATCTCTGGGGGCAAAGAGACAAGCAGACTGTCAAGCATTCAAGGCTGAAACACCACTGGAACACGCTGAAATGATTAAGTTTTGTGTTTTATCACAGTCTGATGGTACTTGCTGCTTCTCCTTGAAACTCAGGGGCACTCTGACTGCACGCATTCATCAACACCTACACTTCATCCAGACGAAGGAACAAAAAAAACTGCTATATTGTTGCCTCTCGACTGCATGCAAATGCAAACACATGTGGCCATTCATAGATATGCTATAGCAAGTCTGGCCACAATTGCCAACATGCAGACACAATTCTAGACTCACTGCCCAAAGCCCTGTCTTATCAGCCTCTAAAGAGAACAAATTCCACTCAGTTCAAAAAAGCTAAAATACTTCATTAACACAATCTTCATGAATTCATAATTTATACACAGAAACCACAAGACACAGCGTCTGTGAACACTGTGAAGTCCCAGTATGAATGGAATCCTTATGAAGTACCACTCACAAGCAAGTGAACTCCTCCGATTACTTAATATTTCCTTACAAACTCCCCAGACTCACACCCTCAGCAGAGAAAACAAGAGTGGAACAAAGCGATTCAGGTTGAAGTCAATGAGAAACTGGCAATTAGAAGGTTTGCAAACAGCAGCAGATGCATTACTGAAGATGATAGGCTACATATTTCCACAGCTGAGAGCAGAAGACATGTGATGTGTACAACGGACAAACTGAACATCAGAAACATGCGTAAAATGTGTCCTCAGCTGATCTTGGCTGCATTGAGGCAACCATGAGGGTTTGCAGATGTGTTGCTTTGAGACACAAGACAATGGCTCAAATGGTCAACGGACCCCTCGGTGAACAAGAGTCATGACATTACTGCAACTGCGACTGATTTCAAATGCAAATTAGGGTAAAACTCTTTATCCAACCATTATTACATCTTTCTAGATAGATAGACAGACAGATACCACCTTGGGAGCGCAAAACAGACCGCTGTTTTGATGACCCTGATGAAATAATTGGAAAATTACGCACGATTACGGGGAACCAAGGTGTGCCAAACAGTGTGACACACTTCGTGTCTACAAATAGCACGGCAATTGCCAGAAATTTTATGAGGGTAAAATCTCACACATGATAGCCAGTCGCTCTTTCTCCACCCTGTAAAGCGCGCGCAGAGAAGAAGCGCTCACGCACGCGACTCACAGAGAACAAGTTGCGCTCTCGAGTTAACGCGAGCGCGGCAGCCGCGTGCCAGTAACAGGCTCCCCTTTTTTACTTGTAACAGTGTTATTTGTAGCGTTTAATCTCTTGCCAGCCATACAGCAGTCTTTCCAAGATAGCGCTTTAGCGGAGAAACACGTGTGTAAAATAATGAATATCATGCGAACTGCGTCAACACCACTTTCTATCATAAATCACGTCTCGAGACTGATGTTGTGACTAACTGTAATAACAATCTTATAATCTTAAACCGTATAGGTCAGAGAAAACTAAAAATTGTGTCATTAACTGTTCCGAACATGTAACGTTAGGCTATGACTTGAAAGGCTGCATATGCCTAAAATTAGGGACTGACAGCATTAATAACAATACAATAAAAGTTAACGGAGACGGAGGCTGTCATTATGCCTAACATCTGCTAAGCAGAAAGTAAAAGGGCTTTGGAACGACATAAACGTTGACAAAATAATTTTGGGTGAACTATCCCTTTAAGAATCGTTGACAATCTATGCGTTTATGTGCTTTCCATAAAGAATTGCATATCTTAAAAATGCAGTATAGAAATTTCGATAGCCTATGTTGTTCCTAGTTTTAAAGGATAAAATCTCCAGAGAGTAAGATAACACAAGCCAGTAACGCACGGGTGCGGATGGTGCATTGCCCTCCTCACAGCACGCCCTTATATTCTGCATAGCAGGTAACACGCCTCGCTTACCTACCTGCTCAAATATCATTTCCCAGTCGCTATTCCGTTAAATAACAAGTTGAAGATGTAAAACACCAATCCTGTTATATGGTTGTCCCGTGTCAAGCGCTTACCTGTTCTCGCTGCGTATTTCACCTCACCGCCGCAGTCGCGCTCACACTGCGGATGATGGGCACCTTCACAGGAATCCCAACTCACTTAACGTTACTCCACAAATAAAGCCAGGCGCCCGTTAAAACACTCGATTCGCTGTGTTTTCGAGTATCACACACACTTATTGTTATCGCAAAGATCCTCCGCGTTTAATTTCCTCAGGCAGAAACGACAGACGAGCTTCAGAATCCCATCAACGACTAAAGCTGAAGCGCTGGTGAGGTGACCGTTAAAACTGTCGCTCGTACTATAGTTTCCATCATGACGTGCTGATTGACAGAATTTAAAGCGCGCTTAAACGGCAACTGGAACTCCGCGTGCAGAATAAGCAGTAGCAGCCGCAGCAATGGGGACTCGCCGTGTGCGCTGCAGTCGGTCAGTCAGAGCGGCTGTTTCGGAGTTTGCTGGTTCGCAGCTGACTCCCAAGTACCAGAGGAGAGAGGCGTGAGTCAGTGGCTTTCTGCTGAGACGCAGCGACTGTCTTGTTTTACAAACCCTCCTGACTCGCCCGCAGTGACATCCCGAAGCTGGCCGCTGATTGGGCTAATTGTAAAATCTTATTGGCTGCAATCAGCGCGCGCGGCTGGCATGAATGAGGTATGCTGCGCCCCAATGTCTTATAACGTGCCTAAATGCATGCATTACACTGTGGAACGAATTTGGGGGAAACAAGCGGCTGAACATAATAGCTACTGCGGACAGAACGAGCAACGGATTTCAATATCTAATCAGCAAGATCAGTTGGAGATTAGGATGTTAACATGCAATAGTACAAACAGTTTGTCTGGAGATTAGCTTTACGCCAATTTCTTTACGCTGATTATTTTATTCATCAGAGATCAATCAAAAATAAATATATGATGATAACACTAAAACAACCCAGGCCGTCAATTTAATTAACAAACATAATGAAAAGAAGGTAACAACCCTTGCATTTACAACGAGATTATAAATGTTTTATAATCGCATTGCAGAAAAAGGTTTATTTGGTTATAGCTACGAGCATTACTTTCTTAACTAACAATCTGACGAACTTTTCCACCTTGCAGTATATGAAGCAACACACTGGTTGGCATCATAGGTTGATTCACTGCACTATCCCTGAACGCAAAGCACTCAAAACACTGCATCACAGCTCCACCTGCAGGCGCATACAGTACTGCATGCGCACTCCACCCGCTACCCTGCCAGTTCTAAAGACAATAATCATTGGATGTCTTGTATTCATTCATTTGTTCAACCCTGAAGACAGCAGTCAGTTCAGATCTGAGATGAATCAGCTCATTCACTCATTTCAAATCCCTTGTTTGTTTGTTTGTACAAGGCTGAAATGTAAACCAGGCTTGTGTTGATCTTTAAAGTCTATGGGGTATATGTAAACTCTTCACCCCAGTTGTTTTGAAACGGTTGTTTTAATTATTTGACTTAATTGTCTTGTTTAACTAAACTGATTTACAAGCACCATGTGAGTTATTTCCTAAATTCAAGGTGAGCGATACAAGAAAGGTTTGCATGCATTGATGGGACCCATGGGAACATCCCAGTAAGGTGTATCAAGTGTTTGGAAGGACGAACTAATAAACTTTTAAAAAGGACCCAATGGTGGTGTTTTGGATTAGGATTGGGTGTTTAAATGTCTAATTACTTGGGGATAGCAAAGATGCTTTGGTCATTCAATGGGTCGATTCTTCCCAATTATCCAATTTAAGTGAATAGTTGAAGAAAGTGGTAAGTTTGTAGACAACAACTTAATTAGTTAGCATGGACTTGTGCATGCTTTGCATAAGCTGTACAAATAATGAATAGATTGTAGGACAAGCAAACTGAGGAATCAATCTTAAAAGACCAATAATCAATACAAGTCTTTTGTATAATGATGATAAATGGATAAGCTTTGCTGACCTGTACGGATACAGTTCTAAAGTCTCTCTCAATCATTTTTTTTTAAAATCACACACATATATATATATATATATATATATATATATATATATATATATATATATATATATATATATATATATATATTGTTTATTTAATTGTTTTTAATTTAATGGCTTTATTGTTTATTTATTGTTTAATTAATTGTTTATTAACCAATCAAGAAAAATTACACAACTACTGTAGCATTACATGATGGTAAGCTGATAACTAATAAAATGCTGATAATAAAATTCTATTTTAATTTTATTAAATTTACTAAATTCTGATAAAATTCTAATAAAATAGTATTAGTAAATTCTAATACTACTTTTGTCTAAATAAATTACAGAAACTGAAATGAATAATTTTAAATGTTGTTAAATGTAGGAATTACATTATAACATACAAATAAATGGATAAATTTAAAATTTAAAAGTGTTAATTACAAGCATGTTAAAGATTACTTTCCAATGCTGACTTAATCTAAAAGTAAAAATAGTGTAAATTTCAGTGTTTAAACACACAAACACACACTAAATCAACCCCTCAACAATATTACCAATAACCGAGATGGTACACATACTGTATATTGTGCATTCCTTTAATAACAATGATGTAATAAACTTCACAGTGATGATTACAAATATATGCACAAGTTTATAACAATGATAAATTATAGGCTAGAACTGCAGTGTCTGACAACATTTTCTCTGTGAACATTTTATATCCAACTGTGAATGAAGGAGATTAGGAAAGGACAACTGCAAAGTCGAACTCATCTGTTATAAAACGAAGGGATTACTATTGAAAGAATTGTCATCCGTAAAGAACATTGACCTTTTTGTAAATCAATGCAGAGACTATGAATCAACATTGAATATGTCTGTGAAAACACCAAAGTTCCATTGTACAATTGGACGCCATTGATTGAGTCGGCAGAAGGGTCAACTTTGTAATCTGTTACACTTCTAGCCCTTGTCCCACTGGCTGGGACCTGTCAGATAAAATTAATTTAAAAGACAAAATAAACACACAAACAATTTGTCAGTTTAAACAAACGTTCCACAGTGGAATTAAAACAGATCTGCACCCCGATACTGACTATTTTCCTGTCAGTCTGATCAATAGACACTGTGTAGACCAGAGGAAAGGCCATTGAGAAGCACAGCACAACGGTCAAACTATAGAGACAAGTAAAAACGAGTGACGGCATGGTTTATTTCTGAAAGTTTACTTTCTCAAAACCATCACAGATACTGTATGTTTTACTAATTACACAATTTACCATGCATAAACATCTTGTAATGGAATATTTTGCCATGATCTAGTCCTCTGTCAAGCTTTCAGTGTGTCCAGTGATTTTCTGTCAGTTACTCTAGATAAGAATCTAGTTAAGATATATCATTCCTGTTCATGACAGAGAGGTACAATCTAGCATCGCTCAAATGATCAGTGTGTGTGCAGTGAAGTAGATTTAAAGTTCATAAATTTCTCTCCGCTGACACCTGCAGATAGATTCCTTAGACAGGTTGTGTCTGCTGAGGAATGATCAATAACATTGATTGGAGTGTTTGAGGCCTAAAAAGAACAGGATGAAGGAAGCGAAGCATGAGGGCGACTCGTGTTATGTCCTTTTTGGGTCCTCAAGTTTGTGTTAGTGTCTATTCAAGAGAAATAGAGGTCAGCTTAACAGTCTAAAACAAAAGTTAAAGGGATAGTTCACTTAGAAATTAATGTTTGATATGTATGTCTTTGTTTCCACAGTATTCTGACAGACAACAACGGTTTGACCTAAAAATATGAACATTGAAAATACTGTGGAAACAAAGACACCTACATCTTGGATGCCCTTGAGGTAAGCGAAAGTGCGAAATTAATTTTGCGAAATCCGATGCAGCCAGTTTTTGTTTCAGTCCTAAATGAATCAGTGTTTTGAACAATTCGGTTGAATGAATGATTCAATGACTCGCTAATCAAGAGGCGAGGGTAATGTCTTTCGGTTCTGAATGAATCGGGGCTTTGAATGAACCGATTGAAAGTGGTTGCACGTACCAGCTACATAATATCCATTCATCGGTCATCTTTCTCTGCATTATGGGGCACCATACTAGATTTATGTCATTACGTCATGCATACAAAATCTGTGCACACACGCTAGGGTCAATTTCAAAGCCATTTACACCATGGACAATAATATTTATGGGCTGCCAAGGACAGGATTTATGGTGTCTGCCTTCATAAAAGTGTCCACCCTCTTACTGGTTGCTTTCTGTGTGTGTTTCAAGACTCATTTCTGTCTGATGAACAGAAACAGTATCCCTGTATGTCACTGCTGGGAACAAGTGTACCTCATCTGTTCTTAGTTAAGTTTTAGTTAAAGGAGTAGTTCACTTTTAAAAAAAAAAAAAAAAAACAACAACAACATTTGCTGATAATTTACTCCCCCACATGTCATCCAAGATGTCCATATCATTCTCTCTTCAGTCGAAAAGAAATTAAGGTTTTTGATTAAAACATTCCAGGATTTTTCTCCATATAATGCACTTCAGTGGGAACCAAACGGTTCAAGGTCCAAAAGAGAGTTTCAGTACAAACTGTTCAAAGAACTTTAAAGATTTCAGACGATGAATAAGGGTCTTATAAAGCGAAACGATCACTCATTTAAAAAAAATAAATAACAAAGTTTAAGTTTTACAAGCTCAAATGGTCACCTTGTTCGAACTCATTTATCAAAATAATCAAATCTTTTTTCGTGTCATTTGGTTCATTCAACGAATGAAATGAACAAATTGACTCGGGAAAAGATTTGTTCATTGAACATTATGACGTTAATTTTGCCCTTTGAACAGTTTGCAGTTTGCACTGAACCTGTCATTTGGACCTTGAACTGTTTGGTTCCCATTGAAGTCCATTATATGGAGAAAAATCCTGGAATGTTTTCATCAAAAACCTTAATTTCTTTTTGACTGAAGAAAGAAAGACATGGACATCTTGGATGACATGGGGGTGAGTAAATTATCAGCAAAAGATTTTTTTTAAAAGTGAACTACTCCTTTAAGTCCATGTTTTCACATATAATAGTCATGTTCTTTATTTGAAAGTAATAAAAGTCAATGTTTTTAACAGATGACAATTCTTTTAATAGTATAATCCCCTAAAAAGTACTAATTACTTTTGCACAGGCACAGTCTATACCAGGTGTGTCCAAACTCTGTCCTGGAGGGCCATTGTCCTGCCGAGTTTAGCTCCAACTTGCCTCAACATACCTCACTTGAAGTTCCTATGTCTAAAAAGATTGATTAGATCATATTAAGAGAAAAAAAAAAAAGATTAAAAGGCTGAATTCGGACGCCTCCATGACTGTTGCCACTGTTCCTCGCTCACAGCTGGTCACTCCATCCTCTCGGTCAATGGCAATCATTGTGTGTGCATCATGTTTGTCTTCCAGGCACAGCAGTCCAAGTCAGACACTCTCATCTGGAGAGATTGGTTTATTTCAGAGGGAGATGTTCCTCATGGAAAAAAGTCGCAGAGGTCCTCCCGGGGGCCTTCAGATTCACATGTGAAGATTTCCACGAAAACCTGCCCTTCATCACAGCCCGCTATCATTTGCATGCCTGAGACGCAGCAAATGTCTGTTACCCAAGGCTGTGGCGATAAGCCCAAGTTACAAACACAGTCTTCACTGAAAACTTTTACCGGAGAATCTCCGGAATGTTCTTCCGCCTCAGGCAATTCAATCACAGCTGCTGAAGGCGAGGTCATATCTGTGTATGTGGTCTGGTCACCGGCAGCAATGTGTGCGCAATCACATAGCAGGCTCTTGTTTTGAGATTCGGCTCGTCTGCATGATGTTTCTCTCTGGCGGTTCAAAGGCCCAAATCCTCTAATCCAAAAACCTGGGCAGCAAACTCAATCCAACAGGGTTTTTGACATCAAACACTCAATACACACAGGTTAATAAGTGAAAGATTAACGATATGTCATTTATAGACCGAAATAGACATGCTTGTTTGTCTGAACTTGAACTAACATCCTTCCTCATCCTCAATTATTAATGCAGAATTCGTAGTTAAAGTTAATGAGAAATTGTAATGGAATCCATTTACTTTTTAATGAACGTTCCTATGGTGTGAGCAATTCATCGAGCGTGTTATTTCAAAGAAAAAGTTTCTGTTATTATTCTAGTGTTATTCTTCTGATTATTTACCAATAGCAAAATTTGAAGTCTTGCACACTCACTTATTTCAAATTTGGATAATCAAATTGTAGGCTATTTTATTTTTCTCTTAAACAACTTTTTTTTTTTTTTTTTAATCATTACTGCTGCATCCGAAATCACAAATTCGGATGTTGTTCATCTGCCATGTTGTCATGTAACGTATGGCGTCAGATACATCCCTTCACCTCCATTTACAAATCCTCTCATGTGGCTTCATGGGATACGGGTACTTTTCACCTGTTTTATGAACACTATGAATCCAGACTATGAATAATGTCTATTATATAGTATAGAAGGCATATTCAAGGCAGCGTTAGTCTTTGCAGGCTATTAGATAAAGTTAACCAACAACAAAAGAGCTATTGTTTTGTTTCAGCAAACAGTCAAGCCTCATTCTGGTTATCTTTTTGCAATTAAATATTTTCCCAATGGATTAAAATGCTGATAAAAATTCCAATGCTTCTTGGTGATTCTGGTTTCACACAGAAAAAAACATCACATTACAGATTTAAAGAAGGTTATATGACACTCTAAACAGTGTCAAACTTAGCATGGAATAAGAAAATCACATCAATATGGTCATTTTGAGAATATTGCTCATGATAAATGTGTATTTTGTAGAGTTAGAAAAGCTATTTATCACATGGTCAGGACATTATCCTGCTGTTTAAAGCTTCAATTTAATACAGCTGCACAAAGCAATGAGGTATAGAAACATGAACAACAGTGGAGTTATAATGATATCTTTTGTTCTGTGGTGGATGGAAAATTTGAGCGTTTCTGTGTTGAGACTGATTGAATGTGCATCTTATTGCGGATTTAATTTGTGTTATTTGTTATGCAGACTGAGAGCTTTTGTAAATAAAGAAAAAAAAAAATCAATCTCTCCCACTCTTTCTTGAGTTAATATATGGAACTCCGTATTACATTCTTGGCCTCGTTCATTTACCCAAACTTTGCCTGTACCTGCTATTATTCTAAGCATCCATCTCTCTTTTGAATATAAATGCAATGATATATCATTCTCATGAAACACCAGGTGAAATATTCATTATTTATTTACAGATCAATCCATCACAGGTCGTTAGGAAGAAGTGTCAAATGGCCATGTGCCTGAGTGTATATTTTTCTTTATTATACTAATTAATGTGCTTCTGTATTGACATGGGGATGATGGATCAGTGTTGCCATTGTTAACTCAAACTAAAAATAAATGTTTCAGTAATTTAAATGCAGCTGACATAATGTTAAATATGAATATTATATTGAAATAAAAATGTTGTATTGCCTGACCAACTGAATGAAACAAGTTCAAGTTGAAGTATTAAAATGACTAAATAAAAAAAAAGATATATGTTTTTAATTTTTTTTAAAGTCACAAAGAAATACTAAAATTGAATTTAAGTTTCAACAAAAACTTTAATAAATACAATAATAATAGCTATAAATAATACTAAAATAACACAGTCATGTGATATAAGGTTGCACCAGATGTATGTAAGTTACAACTTAGCCTAGTTTTGACGTAAACTGGCACTAGTTTACAACTTATCTTTACACTGCACCATTAAACTTAGTTTAAACGTAACTCTACGTTACAACTAAATATTTATGGCAGCCTCCGATCAGAACTAACGGTTGTATAACTCACTTCAACTTAAAATTTTACGGCAACCAGTTTACTTATTTTTTAAGTTAAACCAACAATATTTTTTACAGTGTACCCAGGTCTAGTTCTCACACTTTTTAAGGAATATTTCTCAGCATAGGTTCATTTTTGAAGGTCAAGTTCTAGACCCATAAAGCCTTGTCTACAAAACTGCACATTTTCACCATTGTTGTTACTCAGCAAAAAAAGACTGAACAAAGTTCTGAAATTCACTAAACAAGAGAGGAACTTAGCAAAGTTGTCACAATGGAACTTGCATTTAGAAATCCAAATACTAAAATATGACAATGAATTTAATAATAAAAAAAAATCTCTTAATTTTAGAGAATTTTCAAATACTTGAGAAAAACATCCAATATCACTATAAAATAAATAATAACATAAAAATTAGAGCAATTAGACTTTTGAAGAAATCATTAGACTTACCAAGATACAGTCCTGTGAGCAATTTCCTAATGTGACGAACAGGAAGCCCCTGTCTAAATGTAAAAAAAGGGAGAAAAGAAGTATTATGGTTAACTTGTGTCAACAGTCTATACAAATAAATGCATCCTTGCTATTTCCACATAATATAATTATGTGCACAATATGCACATTCTACTACTTTACTCTAAATTTAATCCGACGATCAATAATAAAATCATAACCCGAAAACAAAACTGGATTAAAAATGAAAAAAAAAAAAAGATAACTATGCAGTTCGCTGAATAATATGCATGTAAAAAAAATTAATTTAACCATAAGGCATACTACTGTTAGATAGCTAATCAGCTGTCACAACTAATCATCACAACACACATATCATAAATCAAAAAATGACCACAAAGGAGTGACAGAGTTCAGTAACTTGACACAGTAAGATTAATATTTCCTCCAGCCTGTACCGTCAGGCTCATTGTTTTCAATAAAGTGTCACGGCGCCCCATTACATAATCACATCTGCGATTTGGGATCAAGGTTTTGATGCAATCAATGCCTATTAGAATCAGCCTGTATTGATTGAAAGCAGAGAGCTGATACCATCTCTCCATCTCTGGCCTGCTTAGATCACAATCTCTCTCTGGTCTGCTTGGGACTTGATTGGCATTAATAGGTCAGTGTGTTGCCCAGGGATGCAGACAAGGATAATTTTTCACCACTAATAGTGTGACTGTAAACTGCCCTCAGACCCATTAGGGTCAAGGGCGGAGGTGCATCCCGCCCCATGAGAGCACTGAGCAGGACAGTACTGGTGGGATGAGAACTTGAATCAAACTCATTTAAGCGTGGGTTTCCCATTCTCTCTGACTAACTACTAAAATGTTTCCAAATTTGCTTACTCCGAAAGCCATATATGAGTATCCCTGTATAGTAATATCATTAATATACTAATTCATGAATGTACATATTAAATTAACCATTATAATGTTTCAACAGTCAAAAACTGTTGTTGTTTGTTGTCTGCTGCATTTGCAGAGTGTTTATAAAGTGTGATATTGGTTTGTTTGGCTTTGTGAAGCTAAACGCTGAGGATAATAAGTAAATGCAATACAAATTGTAGTAAGGTGCACCTGCAATGTCAACCTGCAATCTCAATGTTTAAAATAAATTACGTACAGCATTAATCCCTGCACAAACATTACAGCTCATGTCACTTTGATACTAAAATATCATTTTTACCTATACACTATTTTTTTTTCAGGTGGACACCTTGACCTGGAATAGACCTTATTTAGAGCGGCGCCATGACGGGTATGAAAGTGAGGCTGTGAGGGATAGACTTGCCGTGTTTTCAAAGGCATCCACTGTAAAAAGCTGTATACAGCTCCTTATTACTTACAATTTTCAATACGCTTATATTGACAGACGTTTGTTGTCTACAGAAATCTCTTGGCAAGATATTTTCCAGTGTTGCATGAGCAGAACAATCCAAAAACACATTAAATAACAGTACAGCCCATTGAAGAGATGCATGTCTGTCTCTCCTACGCTATCTCACGACCAATTCGTACGAGTGATTCAAAAGTGGCTAATTCGTACTAATTCATACGACCTCACTCGTACGAATTTGTACGATTTGTCTAAACCCATGTGACGGTTATGTTTAGGGGCGGGGTCAGGGGTAGGTCATTCGTACGAATTCATACGAATTGGCTGATTCGTAAAATATGTACGATTTAGCAAAGTCGTACTTATTCGTACGAGTGAGGTCGTACGAATTGTTATGAATTAGCCACCTCGTAAAATTCGAACGAATTCCCGTGAGATCGGGTTGGTCTCTCACTACCTCGTTTTCATTCACATTGAAGATGGCGCTGTGATGAGTGAGTGTGCAAGTGAGTGTGTGGATTAAATTTTAAATTTTTTTTTTTTTCAAAGTCATAGTTTTTGCTTTATATGTTTAATAAAACAACAACGAAATCTTTTTCCCCTTGTGGTACGTACCCCTGGATGGGAATCATAGCACTACCGTACACAAGGAATTCTCTTTGAAAAATGAGAGCGGGTGTTTGTATCCTGTGGGAGTTTCCTGTACGTTTTCACAAGGTGACATTTAAAAGACAGTTTCACACACTGCAGTTCAGGAGCCATGAGCAGCTGACACATAAAAAACCTTTATCACCGTCAAACCACACGGCAGAGCAGGACCAGTATCCTCTGTGTGTGTATGTGTGTGTGTTTGAGGCCATGCCACAATAGGAGCAGCAAGCAGCTCAAGTGTGTGTTGGTTGATAATGTCCTCGAGTGCGTGTGTGTGTGTGTGTGTGTGTGTGTGTGTGTGTGTGTGTGTGTGTCTCAGACATTGATAACAGGCAATGTGCAAGTGTGTTGATTGCTAATTAAAAGGATATTGAAAGGTCTGTGCGTGTGGTTTTAAGACTACAGCATGGAATTGGTGCACCTACTTTCATTTGAAACAAGGAATTAGTAACTTGTCAACACAAAAGTGTTAGTCTGGTTTGATCGATATGGATAGGTCTGTTCAACCTCTACAATACTCGATCTCTACCTCATTTTGTGGTACAAATGGCAAGAAATGTGTTCAAACGTTCACATTAAAGTCCATAAAAAGTGTATTTAGTTCACAGGCCTTTTACCCTTAATTTGAATTACGCATTGCATTGTTGTGTTTAAGGAAATGTCCTGGAACAGAATAGGTCCTGGTAATTTTCTGCCCAGACTGTATTTGTTTTTGTATGCATTTATTTTTCTTACTGAAAGTGTGTAATGTTTGGCTATATATCTGCTATAAAGTGCTAATACACAGTGTAATAGCCTACATCATTTGAGACTAAAGCAATGAATATGCAAACCCGTGAGAACATGTGGGTTTTGTGTTACAGTATATAGCCTATGTTTTAACTGAAATGCATTGTAGGAATAAGTGTTGTCAACAGACTGGATAATGGTAATTTAGGAAGTGTAAGACGGTGTGTGTGTGTGTGTGTGTTGCAGTTTCCTGTTCTCAGAATGTCTCATTACGATGAAGAGGATCTGACCTCACTACTGCAGTGTGGTAGTCAGCATGCATCTCACACCCCGAGGGGAGGAAGAGTCTCTCTCTTTATCGCTCTCTTTCTCTCAATACACTCAGTTTTCTCCTAGGAACAAAACTAAATAATAAAAATAAAGATATTAAAAACTAAATTTGTCATTTTTGGGGGGGTGGAAATCTTGCCGCCATTACACCAGAGTGCTTTCACTAAGGTGTCCGGAGTGGATGCAAGTGCATTGCTATGAGGTTGCAAAGTAATTTAATAAAAAAGGGACATATTAAGGCAATTTAACCCTGCAGCAACAGACACATTATCAGGTTTTGTCGGATCAGTGTGTTACCTCTGCTAGCATCTGCTGCTGTTTTCAATGATTGAACAGCTAACACAGAAATCACTTTGAAAGTGCGGTGAATCCGTCTGACCAACTCATTGCGAAATCTGTGTTGGGAATATGGTGACCGTGATTTCACCAAGTACAACATGTTCCTCATCAACTTTGTTGAGCCTGGAACAACATTCCAATCAACCAAACCAATCTTGATTTGAGGGACAAGTTTACAGTTTGTGCAAAGTTTTGGCTCACAACCAGGGTTAGGGACAGGAATGTTGTTCCATTATCCACAGGAACATGTCTTACTTGACAAAATCATGGTGACTATGGGGAAATCTTTCATCCATTTGCAAAATTTGCAAAATGAGTGGATTTTGTCCACGAAGATGTGGCGAATATACCAGTAAAGGTGGTGTTACATTAGTGACATTTTAGGTGAAGCAGCTTTCTGTTGGCAAGCATGGCAAATTTGTGTGACCGTTATGAAATCTGCATGGCTAAATCTTTCATCAGACATCCAACAATGCCGATTTCAGAACTTCATTTGAAACACTGAACAGCCCTAGATCCTTTCTTGAAAGTAATTTTATGCCCGCAACGCAAGTCTGATCACTTCGAAACAATTATTTTGGGTATCATTCATGAGTTTAATGCCAAAATTTTAAACAAGACAGTTCCAGAGACATTACACAACATTTAAATGAGTTCCTTCGCTCTCTTTTCTCTTCTTCTCTGGTTCATTTGTGAAAAATTGACAGCTCCAGCGGGGCTCTGCTTATCAAGCATGCTCTGTCTAAACCAAACTTCATCAAACACGGCCGAAGATCTCTGTTGACTCAGTGATGATGCAGTGTTTCAGCTTAATAGAATAATTGAGTCTCTTTATATTTTATTGACTCTTTGAGAATAAAACACACAAGAAAACCCTGCGTTCTCTCCCCTCCACCGCCCTAAACTTCATTTATTTTTCTGCCGGCTTCTTATTATTGATAAGACACGACTTTTCCTTTATTTGAATGTAAATGAAGCGTTAGATTAACCCGGGCCGTGGATTTGAAATATTACAGATGTATTTGTAGGGAAATTAGATTTATTCCGTTGATCTGATGGATTCCTCTGATGGCTTTTTTCTTTCCGTCCTCTTTTTCTTTTTTTTTAATGATGAGCACATATTTGATTTCGGAAATGGAAACAGCGCGGACCCTCTCATTCCATCTGCTGATTATTTCCCATGATTACTGAGCTGGAGGTAAACAGAACTCACTTGATGGAGGAATCTTTGGGCTGCCGCTTGTTTATAAGATTGAAATGAGGTGACAGTGTCATCCATGTCTGAACTCTGGCTCTGTATTTTATCAGACTGTCTGACATTACATTATGCAATTCTATGGGTCATGCAACATACACTACTACTTGTGACTCCGGTCTTTTAGAATCATAATACAAATGTGTTTTAGTGTTGAATATAACTTTACATGATTCTAATTTTTGTGTCCCATACGTATAGCCTATACTAATTTATGAAAAAAATATATATAAAATATATATATAAAATGACTTGAATTGACTGCTTTTATCTTTTATGATTACACATACATATTTTTTTATTTAAATTGTTAATTTTATAAAAGTGTGTCACTGCTTATTAATATTATAAAAAGCTTTTGTTGGCAAAATATTTGTGTATTGTGTTGTGACCAAAAAAGTGATGTGGTCCAATCAAAGTGCAGAAATGTGTAGAAAAAAAAAAAAAAAAAAAAACATTAATCTGGAAATTATATTATACAGAGGATCCCTGAATGTGCCAATGTCAATTAAATATTAGAAAAATAAATATATATATAAAATAAAAATAAATATATAAATAAATAAATATATAAATAAATATATACTGTATATTTTCTAATATAATTATATATATATATATATATATATAATTATATATATATATATATATATATATATATGGCAAAATCACGGTCACCATATATATATATATTTTTTTTTTTTTTTGACAAGTTGACATAAATACTTAATATGGTCACACTTTACTTTAGGGTCCAAATCTCACTATTAACCATGACTTTTGTGACATATTTCACAGCATTAATCATTTTTGAAGACTGATTCAAATGTGTATTCATGTGTATGTATTCTTGAAAATGACTATGAACTTCATAACACCTCTAACTACATTTTTAAAGGTTTTTCTTTTCGTTATAATTTACACCAATGTCATGTTTTATAAAAATCAATTTAGGCTGTTCATTTTCTGCCAAATGCACAAATATATACAGTGCGTGTCTTAGAGAATGAGAACATTAGTGTAAGAAGACCACATGTTTATGCAATAGAGGAATATAGGGAGAGAACATTGGTGTGTTCAGGATAAGTGTGTGTGTGTGTGTGTTCCTGCCTAAGGCTGTCTTTGCTCTCTCCTTCATGGCCCGAGTCCCAGCTCTCAGCCTGACCTCTACGCCACATACAGAGAGCAAATGAACAGGAACTAACACGCAGCCCTGCATCTCTCCCCTCCACTCCACAAGCCTTTCGTATCTCTCTTTTCCGCCCCACAATTCCCTTTTATCCTCTAATCATCTCTCCCTCCTCTCTTTTTATTGCTTTCATACCCGTGCTCACCTCAACTCTCCTTTATTTCCTGCACTCACTCACGGTGAGGATAAACTTTTATATTTAAAATAGCGTTGTCATGAAAAAGAGGGATAATCCTGTTTTCTGCTCATGTTCTGCACAGGATGAACCTGCAAGGTGTCTCAAATACATACATATATATATTCTTGTTAACACACAGACTGCCAACTTTTTAATTTATGCTTAACAAGAGACATAAAACTACAATTGTACTGTCATGTTTTTCAGGCTTACCCTAACATATTTTCATGTGGGTTTTTTGTTTTTGTTTTTTAGGCATTTACCAAGTATTTGCAATATACCATGATAAATGATTATGGTAGTCATTCATTACCTTGGTATTGCCTATATACATCAAAGTATTATGGAAATCACATGGTATCTTATTTATGAGGTACATTTTATGGTACTCTTGTATGAAAAGTTAGTTTTGTAATGATAGAAAGCAGCTTATGTGAGTTGTCCCACCCCGTTTCAAGCTTGATTGTGTGTTGGTGTTGCTTGCTCCCTCAATCAATGAGCAGTCAGACATTTAAACACATTAAAATATATATATGACCATAAATATATATGGAAAAAATGAATACCAACCCACAATTGAAATCCAGAGAAAGGTTTCTGGAGTTCGTCATCTCTGAATCTGCATACAAAGGCACGACACACTCAAACCAAGATGGGCGGAAGGAGGGAATCAGCCTGTGTGTGTGTATAGGGTCTCATCTCTAGTCCATGCTAATGAGCGTGAAGTGACCTCACTTGCTGCAGCTGTCCGGCAGGCTGCTCCGAGTCGATTGGTGGCAAAATAAATAAAGATCTAGACGATGTGGTGTATGGATGACTGCTTCTGTCCTGAAGGCCGGAAAGCAGGGACAAGTGAGGGTCTGTGGGGAAGACACAAATTACAATTATTAACACACACACGAACGCAGATACTGCAGTCACAGAGTGCATTGAGAAATTAACACAAATTATGAAAATGGATAAATTACAACCCAATATAACTTTTTAACTTTTTTTTTTGTGTGTGTGTGTGTGTGTGTGGTTGAAATGTAAACAAAAGGTAAGTAAAGACTTTTTTTTTTAAACAGCAAATTTCTGAAGGATCATTTGCATCACAGGAATAAATTACATTTTAATAATATTTAAACTTAAATTTTGTATAATATTTCACGGTATTAGTGTTTATGTTGTATTTTTGATCAAACAATCGCAGAATTGGTTAGCATAAGAGATACTTATAAAAAAAAACAACACTTAAAAGTCTTACAGACCCCACATTTTGAACAGTGTTGTATGTATACTGTATTATATACAGTACATAAAAGGGAAAATATATATTTTTAGTTCATTTTCCAGTTTTTCACCTTTTTAGCAGTTCACATAAATGGTCCTCAAGAGTGATAAATACATTTTAAAAGTACAACTATTACATATAGGATCTCATGGTGTCATAAAAGCCATTCTTAATAGGATAATTCACAAAAAATACACATATTGTCATAATTTACTCAGCCTCATATGCTTCCAAACTCACATTACTTTCTTTAGATTTTAGGCAGGATGTTTTTAGTGCTGTCTTCCATAGAATTAGATTACATGCTTACCACAATCTGTCAAGCTTCAAAAATGTATCATAAAAGTACCATAAAAGTAGCCAGAACAATTCATTCCCTCATGCGTTATTCAACTAGCTCTCAATTTTCATTTGTGCAATTTAAATATGTGCAGATTCAAAATGGGTCGCTCGCAATCATTTATGAGATAACCAATGATGTTTGACAATTAATTTGAATGTACATATGTTTTCTTAGTGAACACTTACAGTATAAAATAAACAGACACCCATTTAAAATACTTTTAGAAGAGGACAAACATGTCACACTGTAGGACTTTGCTACCACTTCTTGAAATTTCATGTCAACTACTCACAAGTATATTGCCGTCAGCTCAAGTAATCCAGGTTTCACCGAACCCTTCCACGGTAATTTGCAGCACACAGCAGACTAGCCTCCTCGGAGAAATAAATGGCACTCAAGTCAGTGACCCTGATCCAAACCCGGCTTCATTACACGCTCACTGAACATGGGCCCTTCTCACCTCCTCCTCAGTCTGGACCCGCGTGTCGAACGGAACATGTCTGATAATGACGCCTGCCAGTCAGTCATTCAGCCACTGCCGCAATGATCTCTAGACCTTAAATGTGCCTGTAGTGAACAAAAATGGAATTATTTGGGGTACAAATTATTTGGTGGCTGTCTATTATCTGTGTGTGACGGTGTGTGTACTGATGGACTGTGGCTTGTGGTATATGTCACACTTTAACATGTGGTAATGACAGTCCTTGGGCCATAGTCTCATAGTCTCAAGAGTGGACACACACACGCACACACTTCAGAGGTTACGAAGAGGGCCAGTGCACTCTGAAATTGTTCTGTAAATAAGCACAGCACACATCTATAACCACTGGATTTCCCTTCTGGGATACTGCAAATCTCACGTCAGACTTCAGCTGCCAGCATTTATTGGCTTGATTTTTCATTGTGCTCATGATGTAGTTATAGTACAGATTGAGATATTTGTCTGTGCAATATCGGCTGCAGCTGGGGTCGATTGCGATAATGGTTAGCCTACTGTGGATAAGAGCTGGCTGGTGGCTAAAAAGTTTGAGCTGGAGAGGGGATTATTACAGTACGGGTGTTCATGGTGACCATGACTGACTCAGAGAACCATCCAAGACGCATGTGTGTATGTTCTATATGCTATTTTGGGGAATTTTGACACTATTTTTGAAAATAGTGAAAATTGAATTTTTGAAACAGTAGAAGGATGGAAAGGGTAAGGGACCATTATACATTACAAGCTCTTTAATAAAATGCCTTACTAATGATAGTTTTTTTTATTCGCTTTGGTACTATATTTTCACAAGTAAGGTGTACATTTTCAAAACTCTTAGTGCTAATATCACAACAGATCATCAAAAGTGCACTTTTTTCAAACATTTCATCATGTTTTCAACTGTGTTAGTACAATTCACACAATCACAAAGTATCCTTTTCACAACACAAAATAAGTGTTTCATCTACATTATTGTTTCATTCACAGTTTCATAAAGCTCTTACTATGAAACTTTTGATTTGCATCTCTTTTTATTCAGTTTAATACTTTTGTCTATTATTTAATCAGATCTTAATGGTTAATCAATTAATCATTTGGTAAACCTATAGATTTTCCTTTCAGCAATATACAGTATATGGATTTTGAGAACTACAGAAATAAAATGAGTGTTTGTATGAATATTTAAATTACATGCAACCACACATGATGAATACTCGTTATAGCTAATTGATTTCACATAGTGGTAACCACAATTGGCCACTATATACTGTAAAAACTATAATTTGCCTAAATGATTGTAGAGGATGTCTTCATTGATCCTTCACTTGATTACATATATGATGGATATTTGGAAATTATAGATTATGTAAATGTTGGGTACTGTATGTTACAGTAAAACTGTGTAATCTGTCTTTTATTGTACTGTAGCATATTCATTTCAGCACTTCTAAGGCCGATTTGAAACATGTATCTTGCATTGTTTGCTGTTGGATGAACTGATTGTTAAAAGTACTAAACTGAAAGAAGATCATATTGTTGTGTTTCAGTGATTAAACCAAATGTTCTCATTACATATTACAATAATCCTGTGTTTGAAATAATGATTATGTGGACTGAAAACATGTGCAACTGACTGAAAGCATTACATCAGGTTTTGAAAGAATGACTAGCTGCGTTACAAGTGTGATCAGTTTGGATTTTTGTACTTGAAAATGTACAACTTACTTGTGAAAATAGTACCAAAGCGAATAAAAAAAAACTGTAATATGATAAATATAAATATGACAAATTCGGTGGATGAGCAGAAAAGTCTGTGACTGAAACAAAATAGTAAATACAGTCGAAGTATTAAAGAGACTGGTAGCATCATTCATATTCTTGAGAAAATGATTTAGCATTGCTGTCTTGTCAGAGAATTTTCAATGATTTAAAGAGAGTGTGTTTGCGGTTTGCACATCTAAAGCTGCACTGGATGTTTCCCGAATCCCAAGAAACACTTGAGACCAGAGCACTGACACACGGCTCACCAATAAACCATCAACACTCTAGAGGTGAGAGAGAAAGAGAAAAGCATCTCTGCCTTTCAGTTTGCCTGAGGGAATGCTATCCACTCCATTTTTACATGAAAGACCTTTTCTGTTTTTGTGATTGAGGGCATCAGGATGGCCTGAGGGAAGAGGGTTTGTGGGGGAGCGTTGTAGAATTGGGGGCGTGTTGAATGGTAATTCGCACGGAACAGCAAAATCCAATCATCCCGGTCAGTCAAAGCGCTGAGCACACAAAAAGCTAGCGTTCTCGTACACACAAACACGCAGGCTCTTCGAATGGATATGAATCTGCTTTATTCGCGGTCGATTGAAGACAATGGTGCGCGCCGCAGATAAGATTCACCCGGTCTCCTCGGACAGAGAAAATAACTATTACCCATCCACCCCGACCCCCTCGAAAACACACACGCGCGCAAACGCGTCCCAAATGTCCCACTCTCAACCAATGAACATAGATAAGCAAATGTCATGTCATTCTTGAGTTAACACGCATTCATAGCGGTCGCCGTCACTTTCGTAATCAAAATCAATAACAGCCAAAGGGCCATGAAAGTAATAAAAAAAAAATAACAAGCTAATAAGCAGATGCTAATGAGCTCCAGAGAAAGGTCACGCCTAAACAAAAGATTTCCCCCTTATAAATATTTAACCATGATTAGTATTACAGGAGAAGCAGGTAATTAAGCCATCAGGCATCAGGGCTGGCTACCTCTGATTGGGTCCTCGTTTAAGATTAGTTCACTTGAGTGAAGGACCCCTCAACAACCCTTAAATGGGCTTATTTTATGTGTGAAGATGTCTGCTTAAAAACAAACCACACACACATAAACAACGCCAATGACTTTTATCCTTAACTACATACTGCAGATAACAGAATGCAATGAATGTAAAAGAGCTATTTATAAGATATGACTAGCAATTATATGGGAATTTACATATGATGATATTGGTTTTCAAAAATAGAGGATCAAATAATCAGATCTGTAATAAAAACGAGCAAATGTAAAACAAAGAGCTGCACGATATGGGCAAGGTGTCCCGCTTTGTGCCTGACAGACTGATCAGCTTTATAGGTCATATATGGTAAGGGTTAGCAGTAGGTCAGGCACAAACAGGGCACCTTCCACCAATGGGCCCTACCATGTGCAAAGTAAAATCGATTTGACAGATATATTATAGGCAAACAAGAAAAGAATGCGGACAGGTTCACAAGGTACTGTAATATTATCAGAATCAGTGTTTAGAATTGGCAGCTGTCCAAACTTATTGATAAATACATTTACGGTTTGTAAAGGCTACAACATGCTTTGTTACTGTCCAAAGCATGTGAATATGAGGCATTTGATTGGGTGTCATAACATGATATAACATTATAACTACATTTTCAAACTCCAGTAACAGAGATTCACAGAATTACACATAATTCTACAAATTATCTTCAGGAATGTTGTTAATGTTAACTTATTAAGATTAGATTAAATTAGAATTGCTTTTAACTGCCGACAAAGTTAGTTTAAACTGTACAAAAACTACTACAACTTAAAACAAAAACATATAAAGCTAAATATATGTAAAAGCACATTATATTAGAGCAACTAAAACTGTAAAAAAAAAAAAAACTTAAAGCTAATCAAAAATATTAATAAAAGGATGAATGATTACACTTAATTGGCCAACAGGTTATGATGAATAACGAGGATGAAAACAGTTATTAATGTTAACTTATAAAATATTAAACTGGGTAAAAAAAAAATTAAAAAAAAATAAAATAAATTATATTTTTTTTAACTGCAAACAAAGTTAGTTTAAACTGAAGTACTAAAAATACTACAACAAAAATTTTAAAAATATAAAGCTAAATATATATAAAATCACATTATAGAAGAGCAACTAAAACAGTTTTAGTAAAAAAAAAACTAAAAATTTAAATTTGCATGCGTTACCACATTGATACATTCTACGTTATCCCCCACTCCTTTACCTGAAGTTGACATATATGTGGTGTTTGGACAGTCCATGGGGACAGCTGTATGTTATCGCTCCTCTGCCATGACACACACACACACACTAACACACACATAAAAGCAGGTTTGTGTAGACTTGTCATAAAGGGAGCAGTTTGCCGAATCCCAGCGCTCTGAGCAGGAGGATGTGAGAGAGCTTTAACCGTCTAACAGAAATCACACAGCTTTGCAGGTGAGTCAAGACGGAGACGGGTTTATTTTTCTTCACACGTTCCCCTGGTGAAAACTCCCAACCTCAAGACACAAACCAATAAAAGCGGACGAGAAAGCAGTCATATACCAAGCGATAATGCTCCCCCTGCACGCGTGTGTGTCAGAGGAAAAAGAGCGAAAGATTCTCTCGAGACAGACACTTGACATTTGTTAAATCAGACAATATATTCTGAAAAAAAGATAATTGAATCTCTTTTATCTTTTCTCATTATTCCCAGTTTATCAACCAGTTTTGGTCCGACGTGATGCTCAAAAGCTTGTCTAATAGAAGCGCATCTCTCCATTCCCCACGCCACCAAAATAAAAAAGGGTTGTGTAGGATTAGGGCAGGGGAGACGACGTTACTGCTTTGTAAAAGGGACTGAAGACATTTCAGTGCTCCTCAGAGGGAGGGATGAACAGCCGAAAGTACATGAGCGGGGAAGGGGCAGGAGAAATCATTCAAATCCCCTCAAAGGGAAAACCAGTTTTCCAGTCTCACAGTAAAAAGGATTGGGAGTTCACACATGGATAGGTTTATGTTCAGTACACTCTGCCTACAAAACAGCAGCTCAGAGAGAGAGAAGTATATGTATACTGAACGCTTGAGTCAGTGTGCACCTGTGGATCCATGGCATTGACACACTCGCACCTGTCAAATTACCACAAGGAGGCTAAACTCTGTCTAACCGTTTGTTATGCAAGTCGGCATAAAGAAAATTCACCATCCATCCATCAACTTTATCAATTGCTGATTGGCTCTTTTATATACTTTTTTGCCATATTGAGTGTTGCAGTTTCTCCATCTCAATGCATTCTCATCCCAAGGCGTCATCTAACTGACACTTTTGAGCATGCTTCAACATCCAACGCTTTAGGCACCCTTTAGCGTCAGTTAGATGACGCTATCCTAGCGTTTAGGTCTAGGTTTAGGTCTGGGGTAGGGTTAGGGTTAGACCACTAGGATAGCGCCACCTAAATGTTGGCGCATGGTCAAAAGCGTCAGTTAGATGACGCCTTGGGATGAGAACGGGCTGTCCATCTATAATGAGTTCAACATGCTCAACTTGTTTTAATTTACTTCTTTGTGTTCAAATTTGAACAGCAATTGTGTATCTTGTTTGCCATCTTCAATTCAAATTCAGCTCAAACTGGTATTCTTAGTTCAGTTCTGAAGTGTTCACAACGTGCAACTTTACTTTATTACTATTATTTTTAAGATGAATGTCTTTACAAGAAGTGCAGAGGAGACAAAATGTTTCAAACTCAGATCGCATGCACACCACCTGTCATGCCACGTCTCCAACATCACCCTGTACAATGCACCGTTTTAAAAACATTCAAACTGAAGTAAGTGAAGTCAGCTTGTAAATGGGTATCAGAGTGTTTTTTTTTTCTTCGGTTCACTCTGGTTCAGTTAAGGGAGAGATAGAGGTGTGTAGCTGAGGAAAGAAAGTTAAACTTCTATCAGCACATGCCACACTCAGGCCTCTGCTGAGCCTGTGACTCCTCCATTTTTCTCCCACTGAAAGGTTCATCCCTCACAAACACGCACCCTGAGACCAGGCACTCAGACACCCTCATCCCACAAGGTCATTCTTCTGTCTCCAAGACAGCAGCACAGAAGTTCATTATCATGTCCCCAATCTCAGGAGGAAGCATGCATGTTGACTGTAACCTTGGATTCCCTATATCTCGATCTCCCTTGCAGACACATGCACATACACACAATAACCACCAAAACAAGTCACTTCTAAAAATAATGCCATTGCCACACATGAGAGCGAAAACAAGTTCTGTTCCAAAACTAGTGGGCTGCATACCTACACATCACATTCTACCGTCAAACGCTTACCAGACATAT
The DNA here is from genome assembly GCF_988280905.1 of Pimephales promelas. Lineage (NCBI taxonomy): Eukaryota > Metazoa > Chordata > Actinopteri > Cypriniformes > Leuciscidae > Pimephales > Pimephales promelas. The sequence goes on along the minus strand of NC_142792.1, from coordinate 9,805,211 downwards.
CGAAATAAGTTTACATGTTCTATCCACACTAAAAGCGAAAACACTGCCTTCATAACATTTCCTATGCTCTAGGAAAATTATTTGCAAAATTGTAGATGTAGGGGAATAACAGCTTGTTACTAGGGCATTACTCTCAAAGTGGCATCCTGAAGAGGTGCAAAGTAGTACTTTAAGGGTACACGTGACTACTCTACAGGGCTTTTCACACTGCACGTAACCCATAGGAATATTTAGGAAGGACATCGGCATTAAAAAAAAAAACAGGATTAATGGTTAACCCTGTACAAATTATGAGAGGTGTGAAATGTAAATCAAGATAACCCAGGATTTTGTTTACCTGGGGTTTAGAATGACCAAGTAATTAGAATGTGAAAAGCCCTTAACTAAACCTAAAAGATAATACCTGAAGGCACAGAATTGTCCCTTTAGTTCTGCCCCAATGATAAGCTGTTGTACCCAGGTAAGCCTACAATGGTTTGATGGTCTTAAATGTCTCCTTTAGTTTTCATGGTGGTTCTAGAAAGGTTTTGGGAGCTTTTTTAATAGTACCAGTTTGGCCAGGCTGGGATATCAGGTAGGCCAGCTTAAACTAGTTAAGAACAGTACGATTAATTTTCAGCTATTTAAACAAATGAGAAGTCGAGTCTGAGCTCAAGGAATGCCAGACTATCGCTAAGACGGGTTTTTTTTTGTTTGTTTGTTTTTTACAAGAAAAAAAGGTAAAACAGGACTTCATTGGATTGTGAAAAGTGGTTATAGACAAAACAAGATTATAGTTGCTTGGGTGTTGGTTAAATTTATCTTGCTGCTTAACAGAAAAGAAGAGCCATTTCAGAAGAAAATTAGTTCTAAAAACAATTTTCTAATTAAATAATATGGAGAGATTTCTTTCAAATAGCATGCAACATCAAATCTTTCAAAAAAAATGAGGCCAAGTACGTTTTAATGTGTGTAAGACTGTAGGAAGGGATTCTTATCAGTCTTTCTTATCTACCATCTCAGAATCTCACTCTCTCACTTTTTTTACCTGCATGAAGTCAATGAGACTTACATTTATGCATTATTTAGCTAAATTCAATTAATTCTACATGCCCCATTTTGCCTGAATTACATTAGCAACAATTAAAATAAATGTTCCAGCCATATTTAACAGGTCAATTAAAATAACCTTTTGGGCAAATCGGGGGGGAAAAAAGCAGCAGCAAAGGACTTGTTAAAGTTTTCAGGAGACAAATGACCAGAGCGGTTATAATATACAGCAGAGCTCCAGAGCTTCTGCACAAGAGAATGAAAACATTACTTATCATCTGTTGATCCAAATGAAGAATTATTCCAAGATGGTGTCTTAGCTAGAGGCAGACCACAGTGTAGAAAAGTGAGGGTGAAGATACAGTAGGGGAAGTCTGCAGAATATAAATTATTTGGAGAGCATGTTAGGATATAGCTTGCTAATGAATAGAGCCATCACACTAGTGGAGCTCATGGAAAAGGACTGCCACCTGCTTCGCCATTATATAATAATGAACTGTCTCACCCCACGGCAGGGATTGTGCGCTACAGGTGCCCATTATATAGCAGAACATCCAAATAAGCTCCGCCCCTGGAGTACCTTAGGTAGTTTTCTTCACACCCCATTGGTTAGACAAATGCACTAGTGAACTACTCAATATCTGCAAACTTCTGCTCTGAGAACTGTCAACGTTCAGTTACAGTACCTCATGATTTTGTCTGTTAATGTTAAGAGATCATTCAAAATATATAACTTGTGGAACATTCTGTGGAGATATTTTAAAGAATGTTTTTACTGCTTTTGTCTATACAAAGAAAGCAAATGGGGTCCAAACAGTGTTACCATTGACTAAAATTAATTTTATACTAAAATTAGTATTTTTAAAGAAAACAAAGTCTTGGTTTTGGGATATACTAGAAAGGGTTTTCATGCTTGAATTCTTATGAACTGGCTTTTTAAATTTTATTATGATGTTGTCTGAGGTCAACTTATGACGTTCGCTTGTTTTTTGCATTCAAAAACATCAAATTGAATAAGTAATAGGCTATTTTCTACCTTAGTTTTGAGCCTCAACAACACTCGGTTTTTATGGGCGTCTCGCACTGAAGACTTGGAAGTAAACGCCCACTGCTGTGAGTGGATAACAGTTTTGCATATTATAATGAGTTTCAACTCACCCGTCGATGCACTTGGGGGAAATTGTTTTGAAAACGTCCAATGTTGTAAAATGGCAACCGGAATGATTCGCCCATACATGTTCGACCCAGAGTCCGTGTGTTGCACCTTTCCTGTCGGATCCAATATAGACGGCACAGCACTGTTTTTTAATCTTAATCGGTCAGAAAATCTTGTTTACAAAACAATCCTCAGCGAAATGAAGTGAACAGATGGACAATGTTTAATAACATTGGTGTCAATGAAAGCTTTTATTGGACTAACAAGGACGTTTTCAGTTCTGAAACTTACAGGATATTATTATAATATGATGACCTCTTAGATGTCAAAAGCTAAAGTAAATTTTTTTTTAAAGATTTCTCAGTTCATCACCCCTTAAAAAAAATCTGTCTGTAACTCTCTGTTTAGTCCGTCTCTATGAAGGGACGAGGCCTTCAATATTTGTCCACAATTTCACAAGTTGTATATATTATTAAACTTTTATTTTCCTTTTTTTGTCCACCATTAACTAACATTGTAGGAAAAAGAGCAGAATGAACATTCTTCAAAATATCTCCGTTTGCTTCACACAGATGGAAGAAAATCCTACAGGTTCGAAACGTTCGAAAGTGAGTAAATTATGACAAAAAAATAAATACATTTCTGGATAAACAAATACTTTAATGTGTAATAAGGAATCCAAAATGATGGTTCAGTTGTTGTTCCTATAATACAAAGTGTTAGTTCGGCAAGGATTAGAGTACCTGAGAAACACAGTGGGAGAGAATCCATAATCCCTCTGTGAGAAACTGTCTTCGATTACACCCGCCAGAAACATTCACACAGCACACAAACAGGAACAATCTGCAAAGCTATCAGAGAAAAGTAGTAGAAAGAGAGGAAAAGCACTGATAAAGTAGAGGAGGACTTAAGGAGTATTTCCCCTAGCTGCTCTGAGATGAGAGCGAGATCTGCCCTGAGAGGAATAATCTTTACAGAATGAAGATTAACCTCTGATTTCTGAGAGGCAATGACGGAGAAAACCAAGAGCCGTGAGACAGCCAACATTTGCGGGCATGCTCTCAACGGGGAAAAAGGTAGACAAGAAAAGACTGACAGGAATCAAGGGCATGGATCCGTTTAGGGCACATATGAAGAACGATACATGTAAGAAGATATATGTTGTCAAATGATTTTTGATGAGGAATGTACACCACAAAAATGTATTGACGCAATATTGAGGGTCTCTGCTATAGAGGTGAAGTTACCTGACTGACAGGGTCTCTGAGGATTTAAGTCAATCACAGATGCTACACAGATTCTCCATGTGGTGATGTCCATTCAGCCTTGGCCTCTCCTGAAAAAAAACAGCCTTCATTTAGTTAGTGCACCATTCAATAGCTTCATAAATAGGTCTGGAGTCAAATATTAGGGACTTGTGTGTGCACATGAGAGAGAGAGAGTTCCAGTGAAGATGGCATGTTTGTGTTTTTAGACCACCAGTGCACACAGAGAATGTTCATCTGGCATGGAGAGGAGTTCTCATGGCTGGCAACTTTATAAATGTGTGTATGTGTGTGTGAAGAGGATTTTTAGCCTGAAACTGAAGAGGCATTTTCACTGCTCTCCAGAACTACTGGAGCGACACTGCATAGTCTGACGGATAAATTTAAAATGGTGAGGAGAATGAGGGTGGGGAAAGAGATATAAAAGAGAGAGAGGCTATACTTTAGGATGGAAACGTGCTTTCACTCTCAAATGCTCTCATTCTTTACGGTGTCTAGCTCTCTCTCTCTCATGTTTCTTCTAATTATCTGTATCAAAATACGCTTTTCATGAAAATTCCTAATCTTCAACTATGTATGCCCAAGAAACATAATACTGTAATTTAAAGGGTTAGTTCACCCAAAAAAATAACAATTCTGTCATAATTTACTTACCCTGTCGTTCCAAACCCGGAAGATTTCTGTTTATCCTTGAAATGCAAATGAAGATACTTTAATGAAATCTGAGAGATTTCTGTACCTCCATTGACCGTACACACAACAACCATTATGACACTTTAAAAAGTTCACAAAGATATCGTAAAACTTATCCATATAAACAAAGCGGTCCCTTAATATGATGACCAAATTTAATTTAGGCCTTCATTCACATACAAACATTTATCAACATCAGTTGTGGTAAACGGAAGCTCGAGCTCAACCAATGAGGCTAATTCTCGTGTGTTACGCAGCACGTTTGAGCTTTCGGAAGATACAATGAGGTTTATTCTGACGTACAAGTACAGATCTACACATCTGTTTATGTCCGCTAATCAAAGAAACATTCAAAAAAACGCTGATCAGAGTTGACATGCAGTCAATTTAACTTAAGAAAGCAACTTCTGAATATTAAAAAATTCTACTTCTAAATAATAACAAGCATTTAAAAGTGTGTAAAGCATTTAAAAGAATGTAAAACACTGCACTTAATGGCACAAAAATAAAAAATTAGAGCCCGACCGATAAAGAATTTTGAAGGCCGATGCCGATACAAATATTTGTTGGTTTTAAAATCCGATATTCCGATATATCGGCCGATATATTTTAATTTAAGAAACGTGCAACAAAACATTAATAGATTTCCCTAACATTAGCTATTTGTAGTTATTTATGAGTTTTAACTAAAATAATATGATAATGCATTTTAAAAAGAATTTTGTATCTTTTATTGTTACAACAGAACAGACTGATGATAGTGGCATTACTGTAGCTAGTTTTGTGGTTAGCTAGTCTTATGATGAGCCATAATTTAGCAATGGAAAACGTCATACTGTAAATTGTAAATCATACATTTTCAATGTAACAGGCCAAGAAGAGGTGATACGTCGCAATGCTATAACTGTCATGCGCTATTAAAGAAATACTTCAGTCACATTGTCAAAAGTTAAAAGGACAGTCAGTCAACTACACTGTAACAGCCTAACGCAATTATTACTAGATAATTCCGCTTCAATTTCGGCTTATTTAACAGCAGCAAAACTGGACATGATAGTCACAAATTTTGTCACGCTTACTTGAGTTAAGAGAATTGATGTTCTTTTAATTGTTATTCAATTAAAGTGAGAAGCGTGTTTCGTCCGTTTTTTTTTTTTTTTTTTTGTTGAAATATTCGGATGAAAAATAGCCTTTAGGCTAATTCTGCCATATTGACAGAAATGTTTATGAATATGCACTGTCCCTGTACTAAATAAATAAATAAATAAATAAAATTCATTTATCAGCCATTATAACTGCCGATACCAATAGTTTGTAAAATGCCTAATATCGGCCGATAATATCGGCCTGCCGATAAATCGGTCTGGCTCTATTAAAAATGTTTTAAAATGCTGCATTTATGACACAGGAACTAAAAAATAGCAAGACGATGTAACCGCCAAAGACTGATCTGATGCATGTGTTAGAAAAGCGAAAAACAGTAAATAAAAAACCCAGCACAAACAAATGGTGTAAACAAGTCATGATTGAAACCTAAGTTAAAACCTAAAATTTGATTGAGAATAGGTTTAATTTATTTAATCAGTGCATGTAATTTATTTGACACATTTGTTTAATCATGCCCTCCAATTAAGACAATAATAGGACACAGTCAGTGGTTTAGGGTTTGATTTGTTTATTCTTTTTAAAGTAGATCAGGGGCTCGACCTGACTCTCGTGTGAACAACAAGACAAAAAAAATAGATAATGAACATCACACGCAAAAACACAGTGAACAGCTGGAAGATGTGACTAGTGCAATGGAGGATTGTGGTGGATTAGAAAGGTGGATCACAGGTATGGCGGCTGAATGAATAAATGCTAAGCGGCCAGACGGACAAAATCTAGAACCAACTCTGATTTCAGAGTTCTGTGATTTTGTTGCGGTTGGGTCTAGTCTGGCCTGGTGAGGCGAATATTTGCTGTCTAGTTCGGTTCTTTTCAATGAATGCTTTCCTTTTTGAACCAAAAACGTGTTTGGTTCAGGTGCTCAGAACGTTTGAGTTCCACCTACGATCGGCGCTGCTTACTGATTCTGTCCCTTTCAGAATGTGATTTCTCCTTACTGGATTAAAGAGAAATAACAGGAAGGTGGGAGGAAGGTAAAAGTGAGGGGGAAAGGTGCAGGAAGGAAGGTTTAAGGGTGTCTATCTATCTCTCAATTCACTGCAGATTCTGGTTCAGCTCTGCTCAGGTGTGTCTCCGGGTGATTTCTTTCCTTGGAAACAGTCGATAAACGGTGGGATCACAGATACAAACAGGTCTTCCTCTCTTCCTGCACAGAGACTTAACCCCCAGTCCTCAACTTGTCCTAGACAAAGATAAAAAGATGGAATTCTTGTTAGGAAAAATGCGAGAGATGCAAGTGGCACGTTTCCAAGGCATCTGCATGCAAATACACAAAGAGTTAGAGGAGAAAAAGAGAGTGAATATGAGTGCATATTCTTGAGAGATGAACCATGAGGCAAGCCACAGTGGAAGCAAAAAAGCCCCAACACAACCAAACGTAAACATGCGGCTCTTTCTTCCCATCAATACACATCTCTCACAGGCTACTGCACCCGATAACAGGAAATAAGAATCCCTCGAGTGAGAGAAGGAGAGAGTATGGTGGGGGGAAAAGGGGTGAGGTGGAGAAGACAGATGGGCGTCATGACTATAAAAAAAAGCAGCAGCAATAGTGGAGAGGTTTAGAGAAACAAAACAAAACCGATTCGTCCTCATTTGAACTTACATTAATATGAACATTAATTGCAATTGCACAAACTGCAAACTGTTCAAAGGGCTTTAAACAATTCCAGACGATGAATAAGGGTCTTATCAAGCGAAACGATCGCTCATTTAAGAAATAAATAACAAAGTTTAAGTTTTATAAGCTCAAATGGTCGCCTTGCTGTGTTCGGTGACGCACGTTTGTGGCTCTCCTGTGTGAACTCGTTCATCAAAATGAACAAATCTTTTTCAACGAATGAAATGAACGAATTGACTTGGAAAAAGATTCATTCATTTTGATGAATGAGTTCGAACAGGAGAGTCACAAACGTGCGTCACAGAACAGAGCAAGGCAACCATTTGAGCTTATAAAACTTAAACTTTGTTATTTATTTCTTAAATGACCGATCGTTTCTCTTGATAAGACCCTTATTCATATATGGAATCATTTAAAGCCCTTTGAACAGTTTGCAGTTTGCACTGAAACGGTCTTTTGGACCTTGAACTGTTTGGTTCCCATTGAAGTCCATTATATGGAGAAAAATCCTGGAATGTTTTCATCAACAACCTTAATTTCTTTTCGACTGAAGAAAGAAAGACATGGACATCTTGGATGACATGTGGGTGAGTAAATTATCAGCAAACGTTTTTTGAAAAGTGAACTACTCCTTTAAATCGTATTAATATTTACAATTTGTATATATAAAATTTGGCATGTCAAGAAGTGTCAAAGCAGGTTTGGTGTCACAGCCAAATTTGATATGCACATATATAAATCAGTGTTATTATTGTTAACTAAAACTAAAGCAAAAACGCAAAACAAAACTAAAGCAAACTACTAAAGTAAAACTAAACAAAAAACGCAATTGAAAACAATCCTTGGTCACCATTCACTTTTATTATATGAAAAAGACCAGAGTAAACATCTCTTTTTGTAAACCATATGGCTTGCAAAAATATGAGGAAGAATAAATCCCTTTAAGGCACCTCAAAGTATCTCACTGGCACTATCATAATGCTAAAATATGTGGAAAGTTCTAGAGTAGAGGGAAAAAACTCTCAAACAGGTGGTGGTATTTGTCCCAAACCTCTGAAGGACACAAGTTTAAGCCAGTGAAAAATCCGTCTTGGCACAAACAGATGCTGCAGTCTCAAACTCTTCCGTACTTTTCTGAAAGAGTGGACGACAGTTGAGAGAAGAGAGAGAGAGAGGGAGGCTGAGGAGTGTTTGACCACGCGTTAAGAATAAGAAAGAGCGAACGAGAGATCGCTGGTGATAAAGTAGTATTCATGGTGCTTAGAGAGGAAGAGGGCGTGTGCTTTATCTCTGGACTCGGGGCACTATCGGCTCGGGGTTGTACCGCAGTCACTGCTTTACAAAGTGATAGAAGGAGGAGAAGAAGGTCACAGCCAAAATATTATCAGTCCAGGAAAGATAAACCATGGAGTAATTACGTTCACAAAGCCACAGCCATGACCGATCACTGTCGTTACCCGCTGCTAGTCAGGCTGTATCAGGGGAATTCATTCCTCTTTAGCTATGGTGACCACTGATTATAGAGCCAATCTATCTAGACGCTTTCAATAAGAGTTATTTAAACAAATATACAGTGCTTATCATGTCCGTGTTCTCTGAAAACGACAAGGATAAGATCCTGAGGGACTTCCAGATCCAGACAGGCAAGCAAAGACTGGGCAACAAATCAGACTTGGCGATCTACAAAAAAACTTCAAGGAGAACACAATAGATGCAGTTCTGCAGGTGAACGGGTGTCTAATCAAACTCTACAGTATTTTGGTCCAAATTCAATTGTTCATTAGTAAAAGATTTACTTGAATTAAACCGATGCCAACATGGAAAAGGTGCCTGACATGCCCATATCCTCAAGAATCATGAACAAAACTATGCATTACAGATTAATACATTAAATATGGCTTCAACTTGCATATTGTTCAGCCTATGCAGCTAATTATGATACAATATTACTACATTTCAATGTGCAATATGTAGTTTACTAAGATAAACATTATATAGCAAACAGATGAAACTCGAAAAATTAGAATATTGTGCAAAAGTTCATTTATTTCAGTGAACCAACTTAAAAGGTGAAACTAATATATTATAGACTCATTACATGCCTTTTCAAGCCTTTATTTGTAATCATGCCTTTTCAAGCCTTTATTTGTAATCATTTTGATGATTATGGCTTACAGCTTATGAAAACCACAAATTAAAAAAAAATAGAAAAAGTTTTTCATAGCTGTAAGCCACAATCATCAAATAATGAATAAATGAACTGAATAAATGAACTTTTGCACAATTTTTTAATTTTTTGAGTTTCACCTGTTAAACATATTGGTATTTAGATCACTAAATTTGACATCCAATTTAAAATACAGGACCAAAAACCAGTTGAAAATCACTATCCTGGTTTTCAAGAAGAACAGACATGGTTTCCTGCACTGATGAATCTACAGCATCATTCATAGAAATGATATTTTATCAGAGTTATGAGTTTGCAGTTTGCATAGAATGTAAAGGTAAAAGACTGGATACCGATATAAAGACACAGCTTATTTCCACTGCGTAATATATGTGCAAAAAAAAAGTCTTTAAGAATGTTTTTGCGAAGAACAGACACAAATTTCTTATTTTTTTTCAATTAAAATCTCTTAAACCACATTGATAAGTTGCTAATATAGTACAAATATGGTTTGTCAAAAGAAATTTCACTGCAGGTCTGGTATAAAACAACCTCAGCACATAAGCTGTTTAGCTATTTTGTTATCTGGCTGTTATTTTTTGGTGTTCCTGTGTGACTAATAAATGCTTATTACACAGGTAAGCCCTGTTCCTCACAGCAGAGTCAATAAAATCATCAAATACCTCATCCCCATATTCCATTTACCAGACAACAATACTTAGAACAGGCCTGAGCACATGAACATGCATATAGGCAAACACAAAAACATTAGAGATGCTAAAGAAGTTACAGGGTAAATTCAGCGCATACACAACTATGAATAAAACATCTCTTTATTTACATGATGTATTGCTTAAGTGCTGCAGAATTCACAGCGCTGCATTAAACTAATACCCAAGAGGGCAACAGTCTTTTGCTCTCGCTACCCAAAAACTGTGCCGTTGTAAAAATCTAATGGAAATACCCATCTGAATATAAATTGTGTTTGCATGGAATTGCTGGAGTGTGCGGAGGAGATTTTCAGAGAGGGTCGGTCCAATTCTGCCCATTGCCATCCTTGCATTGCCGAATCGGGACCGGGGATGTTGCGGCGGCGGTGGGGGTTTGTGGGACGGTGCTATTTAAATGACTTGTCCCCGTTCCCACTTACTTCATTTAACACACACTTAGGCCCCCCCACCAAGAACAGCAGCTGTCAGCTGGTATTATGGAAATGACTCTTTCGTCTGAGCCTAGAATTTAGAGTGAACTTAGTGGCGCCTGTAGCCAAGCAGAAAGTCAAGAGAATGCTAGGCAGAAGTTTCGATTTGCAAATGGAGGTGTGGGTCAGGCAGAGAGTGTGTTACAGAGCTTGGAGAGGATGGCAAGGCTGTTTCACTGGATCGTAATGCTGGAGGCTAAAGAGCAGCTGTAGATGCTAATTCCTACACTGGGGTTGCTGGGAACTGGTAGAATGCACAAAACAGAAGACACACACACACTAGATTGTGTCTCAATTCACGCCATTAACACTACCGGCAAATGTTAACAAAAGTTTTTGACTTGCATGAGTGATCCTTCTACAAACTACTTTACATTTATATTAAAACATTAACATTTTACATATCAGGTGCCCTGGAATAAAGATCTCAAACTGTACACGTATTTACCATATAAATAAAAAATATGAAAAATAAAAACAGTTGCATGCAGACGTATATCTATTTTTTTTATGTTAGTTGAAAACAAACATATATATTAGATGCAATTAATCGCGATTAATCGGTTTGACGGTTAAAAATAGTAACATTTTGTGAAATGTAACATTTTCAACAGTTTTTAAACTTAAAAACTAAAAAAAAGCAAAAATAAAACTGAATAAACATCATATTAAAGGGATAGTTCACTTTGAAATTAATTTTTGGTATGTTTTAGCTTACCTCAAGGGCATCCAAGATGTAGGTGTCTTTGTTTCCACAGTATTTTCAATTTTTATATTTGTAGGTCAAACCGTTCTTGTCAGTCATATAATGAAGGTCTATGGGGTCCACCTCAGAGAGCATGCACAGAGAAGTCCAAATTAAACATGATTTAATGACTCGTAAATGTAAGTACACATTGATGGCCTAAGACACGAAACGAGCGGTTTGTGTGAGAAAACGAACAGTATTTATATCGTTTTTACCTCTTGTAACCAGTCACGTCACCTACATCTTGGATGCCCTTGAGGTAAGCTAAAACATATCAAAAATTAATTTTAAAGTGAACTATCCCTTTAAGGATATTTTGGATCTGATTCAACTAAACTGAGACCACCCCGTGGTGAAAATATCAGGCATACACAAACACACACTCGTATATTCACCTGTTTAGCATTGTTGACACACTGTAGGTACTGAGAAGCGATGTTGGAGCACAGCAGAGTTTTTCCAGCATTTTCTCTGTAGCACTTCAGAATCTGCCCCTGAAGGTCAGTGCACACTGGACTAATTTCATATCGCCTGTGAGAGCGAGAGACAGAGAGAGAGAACCAAAAAGTAAAAGAAGGCAAGGAGAGAGAGAGAGACGGTCAGAGGACAGACAAATTTAGCAAATGAATGTCATTCATCATAGTTACATTTTCCATTTTTAATAAACTGATGCTGTAGCAGTGACAAAGAGCTGTTAAATGATGCTCTTGCAGTGTTTTAAATATCAGATCAATCCCTAATCAATAGCAGAATTGATTTGTTTAGAATTAGTTTGAAGGATAATTGCATGTTGAATCACAGTGCAGGAGGTCTCACAAGGTGCAGCCGTAGAGGCCGTAGGCCTTTAGGCAAATAAATGTTATATTGTCTGATATTAGAATGCAATATCAATGCACATTTTGAAAAATAATGAAACTAAATGCAAAGTTGAATTTTCAGCATCATTAATCCAGTCTTTAGTGTCACAAGATCCTTCAGAAATCATTCTAATATGATGATCTGCTGCTCGTAAAACATTTGAGCAATGTTGAAACACGTTTTTTGCTGCTTACTATTTTATGGAAATTGTGATACAAAAACATGACAAACATTTTTGACCGGTTGAGTATCTTCCACAAACATGACAAGATTAGAAATAAATCAGAAAACTTGTAAGAAACCTTCAGTCTTTTCTATTTCCTTTTTCTCTCAATGATAGAGATGCCCACATTTTAATTTAGTAACAATATCTCTATGCAACTGCAATTATATTTTGGCAGAAACTACCATGGTGATATTTAGGAAGCAACCTGTGCACTCAACTCAAGAGCGCTTTTTCAAAACACCCCAGAATATCCAAAGTTTGACCCAGACAGCATTGAGTGTCATGCTGGATTTTACAAAACGTTGCAGATTGCTATCAGCAACTTGTCTATCACTCAAGGTCACAAAACAGCACATTTCCAACCAAATATCCTTCTTTGGAGAAGATAAAGAGGAAAGAGCGTGTCACACTAGGCACATTGACGAAGACCACCCAATTCCCATGAAATCTGAGGCCCAACGTGTCCAAAAACGAAACATCACCTCGGTCCCCGGAGGATTAGAACACACACACAAAACTCTACATTTGACAGGGGTGACCTTTGGGACAGCAAAAGGGAAAGCAAGGATTGGGCGGGAGGGAGATGTTATCCTGCTCTATTCGAGGAGAAGCTCTTTTTAGATCAGAGGCGGTTTAATCCGCGCCGTCATTCATATTAGCTGCTCTGAAGGGCAGATGAATGAAGGGGTGAATGGACGCCCGCTGTCAGTCACCACCCCAACTCTTTGGGTCCCGGAAGGACTGGGGATTCACCCGTTCTCTTTTCTTATCCTCTGTCCTTTCCTCAATCTGTCCACTCAAACACACTCAGCTGCTGTCTGTCACACATCACCCCCTTTCTAGACAAAAATGACAACAACAAAAAAAATTTAAAAAAATGAAAACATACTTCTATTATGTGCTTATGGTACTTTACTGGTGGAAAAGTATATAATTATAAGTATTAGTACTGGGACATACCATTGTGTTATGAAAAAAAAAATAAAAAAATGTATGATGGTCTCCTCTGGTTCATTTATGTCCAAAGAGTCACAAACTCCTTTTTTATAGTTTAAGGGCTGTGAACAATATTAGCCTATAAACCTTAAAATTAAATGTATAATATTTATGGATTATATAAATATAAATTAAATAAGCATAAATAACCGTTTTAAAAAAGTTTGGAGTAAGTGTGATAAAAAAAAAAACAAATAAATTAAAAAAATGTGAGATTTTATCATTTATAATGTTATTAAAAAAATATTTTAACATTTCAATTCATCAAATCATGATGAAAAAAAGCACAATATCATGGTTTCCACAAAAATATCAGGCAGCACAACTGTTTTCAACATTGATAATAAGAAATATTTTACCAAAATATGAGGACCAAATCAGCATATTAGAATGATTTCTGAAGACTTCACAATATTACTGTTTTTACTGTATTTTTGATTAAATAAATGCAGCCTTGGTGAGCTTAAGAGATTTCCAAAAACAATAAGAATTAAAAAAAAAAAAAAAAAAGTGTATATTTCAGATAAAGCATATCACCATTGCCATACTATTTTCAACATACTTAAAACATGATTAGGGACACTCTACTCCTAATCTTAAATATTATGTTATATAGAATGCATAGTATGCAAATTAGTTTGGGAGAAAAAAAATGCGTTGCTGTTCAAACACATCATCTGAAGTTTAAACCTAATGCCAATGGCATTATGGGTAAAATATCCACACATCAATCCAGCAGAATGGCACCTTCACCATCTCTATTTCTATCTCCCATTCTCTCCCTCACAACCCAAAGATCGGGCATCAAAAAGCAGGACAGCTCTATGATATCACAGGCGTGTATATATTTATTTATGTCCGCGTATAAATCCCTCCATCCAGCTGAAATGGTTTTTGGAAGAAAAGAAGTAGATGTGGGTCATAAATCACAGCGAGCAGGCGCTCGGACCGGGCTGAGAGAGACACACAGATATGAGATGCTTTATCACAAGAGAGAGCTTCTGAATGAAAGACAGGGAAAAGAGGAGAAAGAACAGAAAGAGACTGCGCTCTAAATTATCCCACGGTTCCTTTTAACCTACACTAGCACATGAAGGACTTCCTATAGGTGTGTCGGTCTGTAGGGGATTTACTAGGCAAAAAACCATTCGGGTACAGTAGCGCAGGGAGACGAAAGGCACAAAGACGCCCTTCCTACTGCATTCAGCTTGTTAAAATACCAGCACACATTTCTCAAACAGTCTTAATTCTCTCAAATCAAGACTAATGAAATATCGGCCCACCGGCGCTGCGTATTTAAGCCCAGTGTCTTACAGTCGGCTCGGATGAACTGAGACGTCTCTCTCTTAACAGACATGTGACTATCCGTCATCATTATGAGCACTCGCAGTCTAGCGGGGTGAAGAGGTTAAGCATCCACTTCTGAAAAAAAAACACATGTATGTTCATTTAGGAGCTGACGGCGTGTGTGACAGGCAGACAGAAATCAAAACAAATGAAGCAGTTACGAAGAAAAATGATAAGCACTCATTTTCGTCGTTTTAAAACGTGATCCATCAGTTGCGAAAGGGAAGGAGAGTCTCCACCGGCTCCGAAACGAACTCGCGTGGAAAGAAAGAGGAGAATTGGGGTGGGGGGAGGGTTTTCGATGGAGAAGATGAGCCGAGGTCCGATACCAGGGTGAGAAAGGCAAGGGGAGACAAAACACAACTATGAAGGAGTAGGAGGAATGATTTATAGGTAAAGATGTAACAGAGCTAAGAGTGGTCCGTCTGCAGTCTGGAGACACACTTTGGAGATGATGAGGGTTTGATAACCTGTGACAGCACCAGTCATAACTGTGTGTGGAGCTCCTCTTGTTGAGTGAGAAGGCCATTTAGTCCGCATTGATATTCTTTGCTGTTCAGCCGTCGACTGACCTCTTTTAAAACAGAATACTTAGCTTAAATATTATGGCTGGTCTACTCCCGTTCGCTGTAATAGCTATAATTGTGTTCTCTGAGACAGGTCAAGCTGTGCTTCAATAGGCAGTCAAACTTCATGGCCTTTTAAGGGGAGTTATTTCTTCTAAAGAGCTGACTATTATAGTCTGAGATCTCACTGTGTATAATGGGGCTTTTCCAAGACGACGGGAGAAATACCAACACACAGATTCAGAAATAACCTCTTTATGCAAATGAAGGTGCTATAGAGGGTATGCGCGTGACGTCACCGTCGGCCTGCAGTTACTCACAGTGAGTGGCAAAAAGACTGAGCGGCTATATTTGTTTCCAGCGTGAATGCCGCGAAAAGCAAACACTACACATGTAAAGTGGGAAAGAGCTTCGTGATTGACTGTACAACTAGATCTGACTAAAAAATCGGAGGTATATTTTTACAGACAAACTCGATCTCCAGTCAGCAAAAGGTGGATTTGCAGTTATCATTTTGTGTCAATATGCTGAATTTAAGTGTAAAACCATATCTATATATTTTGTATTGTTATATAGATATTAACAACTATTTATTATTGCATATTCTGCATTATTGGATGTTTTTAATAAACACTAACCAAAAAAAAAAAAACTAAAATTTTAGGGCTGGACGATATGATGAAATATATAGGCTATATATAACACTGATATAAGCGATCACCCGGATTTAGACCTACCTATATTGTATTTATATAAAGCGTTCACAGGCAGATTTGCTTTAGCCTATGTTTAGGTCTATATTGCTTTTATTTCCCTGGTGTCGAAATCAGGCAAACATAAATGTCAGGCAACACCATTCCTGGCTGCATCATGTCAATATCCATGGATCACTGGATCTTTAGTAAGTCGTAAGGAACACTATATTGAGTCCAACATTTAGTTTAAATTGATAAAATTGTTAGCATTTTCACAGTTTCTAATTAAGATCCCATTGCTGTCTTTTAACAATCACTGAAAGTTATTTAAATAATTTATTAATGCCATCAAATGTAATTTTTGGAAAACAATGTATATGATATCCATAATTATAATTTAACATTTAATAATAATAATTACAATTTATTATGAAATAAAAAAAAATCACTTATAACAATTCAAAACAATTGATTTTACGTTTTTTATTTATGAATAAAAACTATTATAAAATCAGAATAATTATTTTTAGAAAATGGAAAAAAAATGTATGCATTTTTATACTATAAATAATTTATTATAACATAACATAAATTCACATGTTTCAACCTTCAATTCCAAGAACGCAAAGAACGGTCTCCAGGTCTTTATCACTTTATTAAAATAAAGCAAAACAAAAATGACAAATGTTTACTTTCACGATGCGTCATTATTTGGGATTAAAATGCGTCATTATCAGCAGGAATCTATTAAGTGAGAGCGAGAGGTTTAAAGCTTAGAGGCTTCGCATACATCGTCCTCCCACAGCGTCTTCTGGAATTTCTAACGGATTGATTTTCTCAAGTCTGCATTCGATGCATCCTTTAATATCAAGAACACATCCGGGTACTTTCATGCATCCTCTGTACTTGTGTTCTTGAGCACAGGAATTGAACTTCGACGGTTGATGATGACGTAATACGAGAACACAAGGACGCAAGATCACTTAAGAACACACATTGAGAACTGGCTTTAGTTTAAATATTCATGAAAAGCAGATTGATAGTGATGTGAAAATGTGGTGTAGTGCATTAGAACACTAATTCCAGCAAGTGCACCTTGACCTAAACAGGACACGTTAACGGGCGACTAAACTGGGTGAGCAGAGACATTTAAACCCTTTCAGAGAACAGAAGATAGCAGAACATAGGGAGAGGTCAACCCTGTGAAACTGCTTCGATGTGACAGAGTTCGGTAACACCCTGGGGACACAAGACAAACACACAGAGTGCATGCTTAAACACACCATCACAGGGATGAGGCAAAGGTCAGCACTGACAGGTGGCTGAAGACAACATCACATTCTTCTAGTCAAGCATTTATCTGTAATTCAACCAGCTCAACAGGCTGTGTGTGTGCATAAGTGTGTGGAAGAGCTGTTGTGTGTGAGCAGACAAGCACTGTCTCAATATATTGTGGTCAGAGAAATACATAGGATTTTTTTTTTAAACTCCTCCATTGATCAAGCTGTTTATCTAGTCACTCCACACTTACAAACAGAATATTTCTCAACTTGCCATGTTGCTAGACACATTCTGTCCTCAACGGCTGCTGACGCTCATGTCTCAGGATAAGCCTAACCCCTAACCCCAAAGGGTGTTGATCAAGGAACATGCTTAACCTGGGTAAATTGTGTGAATCAAATGGATGTTATTATACAAATGGAAAGGCATTGCATAAAACATTACAACACCCATTCGTTATTCATGGAATAAGGTAAAATAAATCATGTTAAATCAAATAGGCATTTTATTTTACAGATGTACAAACCTCCCAAAGCAATTAGACCATTTGACCTCAGACTGATTCTTCCAGAAGTCAAAACCACAAGCACATCCAAAACTTTCAGCTACTGAGAGAATAAAGACATCGAAAAGACGATCATTTACAACTTCAAGAAAAAGATTATCATATCAAACTCGTGTTAATTCCATCAATTATGCAGATTTGGACCTCCATCTCCAGGGCAGTTTCAACTTTCAGGAAATCAAAAGGCTCAGACAAAATATACTTAATTCTTTTTACTCAACCCAATTCCTGATAGGATCTTATCGCACGTTTTCCCTTTAGAGGGGAGATAGGGTTGGAATATCCATTTGGGAAAAGCAATACAGACTTGTTTCTAAATGTACAACCTAAACACACACACACACACACACACACACCAGTGGCCCATCATTCATATAATACAGATTCTTTTATGTTTCTTTTCTTCTTTCTCACGCACATGCAGTTAAACCTCATTATTCTCGCAGTCAGTAAAGCTGCGTCTTTCCTCGTGAAACATCAGACCTTGAAGACATTTCATTATATACAAAAAAGCCCTCTCTCACACGCTTTTCCCTCCACTCCGTAATCCAATCACAGCGCTGCTAATGCACCTCTCTAATGCAATCAGCCAATCACAGCATCCACTGTGGCCCCGCTGGTCACATGACACCCCAGTTCAGGCCTGTGCGAAGAACCATGTCAGGCTAATGCTATTTTAATGCATTTCTTAATGCAATTTAGCATTAGCCGCGCAACCTCCCCCCCTCCCAACTCCGATCCTGCCCCACTGGACACCACAAATCAATTTCTGACATTTCTAAAGAGACGATGATCCCTGTGTTGGCACTGAGGAAGAGGGATAATGACAGCCTAATGCGATTTGTGAGTCCTGAAACAGGCTGGCCTTCATTCACTTCCCCTTTACCAACATGCATTACTATTGGGGCTAATAGGCCACATTAAGACATATGGAGCCAAAATGTCCTATAATTGTAGGGCTCTTCAGTTACATGTTTCCAGCTACAGTAGCCTAATGGTCAAGATTTCACATTCATGACAAGACTTTATGGAAACGTCTTTAGTGTGTTTCCGGATGAAGAAGTGAAGAATGATCGCATATGTTTTTTGTAGATTCAAAGGGATAGTTTGACCAAGTTCTGTTCATCATTTATTCACCCTCATGAGTCATTTTATAGCAAGATATTCTTCATATAATGGAAGTAACTGATGTCAAACAAGACTTTCAGTTAATAACACCTTCAATTTTGCTCTGTTCCTTAAACAAGGCTTTTGCATGGCTTCAGAAAAATATGACTCATATGGGCTACTTTTATAATGGTGCCCCTGGTCTTCATTGGCTTTCATTGTATGGAAGCGAGCAGCTTGGACATTCTTTAAACAAAGATATTTTTTAAAAAATGAGGGCGAGTAAATAACGTAAGACCCTTATTAATTGCCTGGTGTCGTTTAAAGTCCTTTGAAGCTGCACTGCAACTCTCATTTGGACCTTGAACCTTTTGGTTCCCAATGAAGTCCATTACATGGAGAAAATCCTGGAATGTTTTCATCAAAAACCTTAATTTCTTTTCGACTGAGGAAAGAAAGACATGGACATCTTGGATGATATGGGGGTGAGTAAATCATCAGCAAAAGTTTTTTTAAAAGTGAACTACTACTTTAATGTTGGACTTTAAGCTGATGAACACCATAGTGTGTAATTCTGAACTCACTTGAACTTGGCGTTGACCTCGTCCGCTGCCTTGTGAAAGTTGTCATTAGAGACCTTGTAGAACTCTCCACTCTGAGGAAGAAAGAGAATGAAAATATGTGTCAAAATAAAATAATTTACAGAAAACCACTTTGCTTTTCAGAATTATGTGTATTCCTAATCCTTTTGCTGTCTCCCGCAGTGTGAATACATGAAGGGGAACATTTATAGACATAAAAAGCTCCTAATAACATAAATGTTCAAAACAGCAGCAGGTCCAACCCAACTGAGTCTACACCTTTCTGTGCTTCCAGTACAACAGAATTGATTGAAATATAATTAAGCATCTTTTGTTGTTGTCTGGTGCAGCACAAAGAGTTCTGCTGGCTTTTAGATTTCAAAGAAGGGAGGAAATCAAAGAAAAAGTGTCAACAATGATGAAAAGGTCATCACACTAACAGATGATGGCAATCTAAAAATGTATGAGGATCTTAGTGAAGTGTGTCAAGAGTAGGTGGGTAAAAATGAACCTCCTTAAAACCCTGGAATGGACCTTGATAAACCGTTCAGGTCGGTGATTCGAAAAGATAACTGACATTTCGAAGAAAATGGGCCGGATGTCAGATGGACGACTGAATCTGAGGATGTGACAACAAAAACTTGCTCAAGCTACATCCATAAATAGAGCTCTCAATCACAACAAGACAGCTTCATCTCACATTCACTGTCTCGCACACACAATCAATACAAATGAAAGACAACAACCATGAGGATCAATAATTATATCTTAGGCTTTTAGTGAAGCTACTGTATAGCTTCTGATGGACTACATGTCAAGTAGAAGCTATTTGTCTGGTGGCTACAAGAGATGTGGTACTAGAGTCCAAAATCAGCTTCCTGTCAAATCTCCCAATGGCTGGTAGATAATCCATTTTCATACCATACATTTTGTGTGTGTGCGATATAATATTCAACTAAAATAAGAAATCCAACTAAAACATAATTCAATTTCCAATAGTTACTAGCTAATGGTTTTATTTACTGGCTAAGATCACATTTGGTGCTTGGCAAATGTTACTTTGGTCGCTGCATGGTACTATTACACTATGAGAATTACTGTAGGAAGCTAAAGGAGCGACTAACACACTTGTAAAGTTCTAAAATAATGTTTTATTTCCCTATATAAAACAAGCCTATTATAGGGAACAACAGCAGTAACTTAAGAGTATGTTGTGATGATGCTGATCTGATGGGAGAAGTAAGCAATGAGTGCTTCATACACACTAAGTCGCTGCTGGGCTGTACAGATACTGATTAGGAAAGTCAGACCTCCACACACACACGCTCTCAAACCCCATGACCTGATTGGAGGTGTAATTTGGGAGGTCTGACTTTTCCCTTGATTAAAGAGAGAATGAGATAGGTGCTGATTTTGGTTTCAGAGTTGGGCCACACTGATTTAGAGGCCCCTCCATCAATCTGAGAGTGTACGTTTACCACCCACATTCACTTTCACGAAATCCTAAACCCTCATCTTCATTCGTCATGGCCAGAGTATCAGATTATGATTACAAAACTAGATATTTCACATTCAATCATTACTTTAAAAATAAACATTTATATTTATATTTCATAAGTATTAACGTTTTGAGAACTTGCACGCCATGACATTTTACAACATGAGTTAACCTTGCCTTGTCATGAAAATACCAAATACTATTTTTGGTAAACTACTATTACCAAACTATTATATAGTTTAGGGGATATGTTGACCGTAACACAGTCATGAGGGTCTGCAGGAGCCATCTTTTTGAGTTAGTAAGATCACAATACTTTTTTTTTTTTTGGTCACGCCACATGACTTTGATTTTGCTTTTAGTATTAAAACACTTTTGACTGTTGGAATTCTTGACTTGTTGGTCATACCACATGACTTTGCAGACAAACATGTTTTATTATTACTATGACCTATATTTTAGAGGGAATAAAACACATCTGTCTGCAAAATCAAAGCCTCTCTATGGTAAGTTAAAACACTTGTCTGTTGGACCACATGACTTTGTTGGTCGCACCACAATTTATTTCTTATAAATATATAGCAGTTGTATCAACATTAACTTTTTTTTTTCTTCGTGGTATCATTACTTTCCTTAGTATGCACCACTAAAAAAAACTCCAGTTCTTTACCTGTTCCACACAGCAGCTGTGAAGCACTCTCTCACTTTCTGTTTACAGGAATCCTAAAATAAGACTTTATTTAATCTGATGCACACAGGGGTGTTATGAACTAATGAAAGAAACTCCTAAAAACCACTCCTGCCACTGACGGCACATAGGTGGTGTTTTGAGAAACAACCCCATGTTCAAATTAAATCTCGCAGGCTTTATAATGAGAGATCTGAGCAGTGGTGCAGTAATCAGCAGGCTGCGTTATCTCTCACAGACCAGAGAGGATGTGGAGGGAAACCCCCCTGAGACAGCCATTATGGCTCAACAGCACGGCAGCCATATTGGCTCTGCAGAGCACAGGCGGAGGCGCGAGACTGAGCTTTAACAAATCAAAGCTAGCAACTGCAAGCAGGGAGGGAAAAGCAGAACAGAGGCCTGTGGAGTCAATCCTTCCATCTCTGCCTCTTACTGCGGGAGACTGAAACAAAACGGACGAGTGGAAATGTCCCAAATAAGCACAAAGGCAGTAGCACTTAATGGAAAAACCCCTCAGTCCAAGGATGGAACACATTTTTAGAGTGACATTTTACGAGTCATACAGAATACCATATTGGGTTGGAATGACAAGATTGACAGCAAATGATAAGAAATGTTTAACTATTCCAATTTTACGGTTGGAAGTAAAAACAAGGGGACATGACTGAGTGCAAAGCTCAAGCTGTGTCTCTTGTCTAGATAAAACTCTGCTAATTAAATTAACGAGGGTTCGTGCAGAGACAGAAACTGTCACTTTCCAGTGTGTCGTCTACAGGGGGTAGAGATAATGACCACATATTGATCTCAAATAAAACAACTCACATTCTTCACTTAGCAATGCTGTCAGAAGCACGGGAAACAGATAGAGAGAGAGTTTTATTTGGAGAGATTAGCTATTTACAATGTAGCATCACTACGGGTTACTACGACTACATCATACATGTACTGTATAGAGTTGCTAGGTAACAGGCCCTGAGAGTCAAAGCCTTGATTGGAGTTTAAGCAAAAGTGTCATGTGATAAAAAAGTTAGGAAGTTTTCTTTTGGACTCTGAGGAATCCATTGACCAGACAATTTCAGACAAAGTTGCTCTTGAAAAATTGACTTTGCACCTTTAAAATTGGAGTTGAGAATTGAGAACTGCTTCTGATTTAGAACCGGTTTCATTAAAATAAATATATAAACAAATAAAAATAAACGGGGCAAATAAGTGAATAAATACTGTTTCTGTCTGTCCAATGAATGGCAGATGGGGAGAAACTCATTAATTAATCCATAACAATATACGTTATTATTTTTCAATACAATTTAATAATCACTCAATTACACATCAATAATTAATTTTTGCAATCTCAGAGTGCACACCTCCCCATCAGATTTATGTTCTGTGGAGGTTTTTGTGTTTTACTTGAATCTAAAAGATATTACAATACATTACTCGCAAATATTGTTAGTTTAGTATTGTGTTCGTTTAGTATTTTTGGTTTAGCATGAAGTTAAGACAAGGATGGTTGCAGATCTTATAAAATGATAACAGAATCGTTAATTTAATCAAAGGGACTGGGAATGTCGAGACGGGATTAGAACAGAATAGTTCAATTCTCAACTCTTGTTACCAGTTTGCCACTGACTGACAGGTGCAATGCACCATGGGAATTTTATCACTAAGCCCCGACTGGCTTGGTAAGTGATCAATTCGATTATGCTTTTCTTACACATTATTAAGTCAAACCATAAGAATGTCTAATTATGAACAAGCTAACATCCAGTCAAAGCATGAACACATCAGACTTTCCACTGTTATCACGGAGCATTGGGAAAAAGACACAAAACTTCTGATAACGCAATTGAGTAGACAAAAAAAAAAAAGAAAAGAAATGGTGAAAAAAGAGGAGAGCGGTCAGTTGAAATATGAGATTGTTTTGCAGAGTGAAAATCTGAGGCGAATACATACGTGCGGTTCATATATAGATATTGTTTCAGAGGCAATTTGAGTGGCCACGGCAATAAGTAGGCTGGAGGTGGCAGTCGTCTCAGAGCTGTGACGGGCTGTCACACGCAGGCCACTGATAAACGAGCAAACTGAATTGAAAGAGACATGTAATATATATCAGAGTTTTATTCTCTTCTCTCTCTGTATCTCTCATTCACTCTCTTTTTCTTTTTCGCAGCTGGTATTGTTAGAGACCAAAGGCTAGGGAAAACCACAATCCCGTGGTTCTCAGAATGATGTGCGACACTGACATTTATATATAGCCACATTCTTTCATGTCATTACAATGAACAGAGATTAAGCTTAAAAAAGTAAGTATATATATATATATATATATATATATATATATACTGTATATACACATCATTATATATGAATAATGTGATTACACATTTTGCTAGGAAAATTGTCAATATTGTATGTAATAATATTAATAATATTTATTAATATTCTATGTTATAATATGTAATCATAATATTGATAATTTTCCTAAAATCATGAATTTTATTAATTTTAATTATTAAAAATATAAATATACAATATTGTTATTTAATAAAATATTGTATTCGATATATATATGTATTATTATTATTGCTATTATTTTTGTCATTATAATAATTTATTATCATTATCTCATCTGATGGTTCTTTTGTAAAAGAATATGATGGTACATTTATTGCATATACTGTATATGTTCCCTACTCATTTCTATGCGACTATCTTGGGTAAAACCCAGTGCATTTATTATTTATGATGTCTAACCAACAAATCATGATTCACAAACCCACTGGGCTCAGACACACTAGTGTTCAGCTGAGTTTGTCTCTCCGAAGGGGTGAGGTCTGTGTATGTGTACATGTTGACAGTGCCGGGAATATTGAACGGAGCTCGATAAGTGATTGATGAAGCTGCGAGTGATCAATAACGCCTCCGCATGCAGAGCTGAAATGGCGTGAAAGAGCTGTCCTTGTAAAGAGACAGAAAGACTGCGGTGTGCAAGATCAGCTAGATGCATGGACACAGGATAAGTCTAATCACTGACTTAATGGAGCTTTAAAAGAATATTTTGGGTTATTTTCTAACCTAGATTCTATGGACTGCATTTGTGGCACACTGTCGATAACCACAGACTTGTCCTTCATAGTGTGCAAACTAACACGAAAAAGCAGTTACAGTAAATCACTAATAATAGAAGCTTTCAAGCTTTCCACCTGATGCAACGGAGTGTGGCGCGAGACAAGATTTGATGGGTGAGTGCGAGTTCAGGAAGTAAGACACTTTTGTGTGTGCATGTTTGCATTCTGGAAAGCAGCAAAGGTTTCTATTTACAATGTTTTGGCAGCGTTGAGATACCCATAGTCTTCTAAATATATTTTCTGTTCAGCAGAAGAAAGAAACACGCGAGTAAAATTCAGAATTTTTTTTAGGTATCCCTTTAACAGTGGTTTGTTACCACATTTACCTTATGCTTTAAGGGGAGACACAGCAGGCCAATTTTGAGGTTTTGGGCTATTTGTCTTCAATAAAATTGTCTTCTTTCAGACTTGTGGTGAAAAAAAAAGTCTGTAGATTTCTCCTAAATTCAACTAAAGTTGGCGTTCTAAATCAATACTTTGCTCGACGATCGCTGTATGCACCCTGTCATCATATATACCGTTGGAAATCCTGTACAATGTTGTCGGATCCAAATATGGTCATTTCCTTTTTTTTATCAGCAACCAATCGTGAAAGAACAATGGGGCATTTAACTCTAAAAGCGAAATCTCATTGGCTGATGTCAGGCCGTTTTCTCAAAATCAACTTTTTTCTCAACTTAAGCAGCACTTACATACACCAAACTTCCCAGTTGTATTCCAGTTGGATTTATGATGGCTGTTGACAGTTTTTTTTCCTTCTTATTGTTAAAAAGAGATATCCATAATAACCTTTGACTCTAATATGTCAACAAAATGAAACAATAATTTTAAATCTGGCTTTATCTAATGTTCAGATTTCACTTCTGGAAATATATGCAAATTAGTGCATATTTAATAAGATAATGCATAATTTGCATATTTAAACAAATATTCTAAAAACGTGTAATACAAAAGATATTTGTCTTGATGTCAGTAATCAACTGGGGAAGTTTCATGCTGATATCTATTAGTTACATTTTTTCCCCTATTCACCTGGGGTGTCTACCCTTAATAACAAATCATTTATCAATGCGTAGGTTGAGTCTAGACGGCCAAAACTATTTCATGGAAATTTCACAGATGATGAAAGATTCTGCCATTTAAATCCAAAAAAAGTAAATAAACATGTTAGTGTTTTGCTAATACCAAAGTATGTGAACTGCAGATGAGTTGAAAAAGCACAAAGAGATGGTTACAGAGGGCTGAACCTTCGAAACACCAATGGACACACAACCTACACCCATTAAAAATGGGTCAACACTAGATATCTACCATTTTTGCACACACTTTCAGACACCCCTCTGGGAGCTTAGTATGTGTACGTCCTTTGTGGGTGAAATATCTTGAGGTGAGGGAAGGTGGACGCCTCCCATCCCAGAGGCTCAGAGGAGGATCTGACCACAAGCTGCAGGAGGGTGTCAGTTTGAGGACACAACAAATGAGAGAGCAAGGTTGCAAAGAGCATTGCAGCCGTACACTGCAGATCAAGACAACCTGCCTCACCATGGAATTGTAAAGCAAGGCAGCCTGTCTCACCTCTGCCTCTATAACATAGCACAGTCTGCCTCTATACCCCGCATTAGTGAGTTACTGTCAAGAATTACGGATATCGTATCATGTAGTGCTTTAGCGTTCATCACTATCTATTCAGAAACTGTGGATAATGTAACTGCAAATGTATATAGGTCATACCCTTTCCTTCAGCTTGGCCACTTGCTCTCTGTAGAAGGTGTCCTGCTTCCGGAGCTCTTTGTCTCTCTCTTCCAACTGTCTAGCCTGTGGAAAACACACATACACACAAATGCATTCAATATATCATCACACAGAGTTTCTAGCATCAGCAGACAGCAAAAAGAAATGCTTAGCAGGTTGTTCATGATGATTTTTTCCCTACAATGATATACTGTAGTAAATGAGCAGTCAAGCTCCAAAAATGACAAAAAGCACCCTAAAAATGACATAACAGTTGACGATATGACTTGATCGCTATATTCAAAGCTTCAGAAGTCATTTTATGGCTTTATATGAAGAATAGAAAGAAATTGCAGATGAGTTTTATTTTCTTATACATTATAGATGCGATGCTATTCACCATTTAATCATGATATTTGTCGGAAAACTAAAAGGTAAAACAAACGATGATTGATCCCAAAACCATGTTTAGATAGTGAATGGTCTTACAAAAGCAGCAAAAACGGTTCTGTAAAAAGTGCGCAGCGCACAGATAAACGTTGGGGTTATAAATGTTCAGTGTTTAAAATCTATTTTAACCACCCTCATTAGCCCAAGGAAGGTAAAACAAATAATTGGAAAAAACAGTTTCTCTTTGACATATAGCGACAACACTGTATTCTCTAACGCAGTTTAACCAGGCCTCATCCACTTTTTTCATTCCGTGGGCAGGGATTATTTAAATGAGGAACATTGTGACTTCATAAGATCTGGAAAAATCGCATTGTAGTCCAAACGAGTCGTTCGTTGTGGTTCTTGGAAAGTGTGTTCTGTTAAAAAATATATCCCTTTGGAGAGGAATTTGAGCTTGGTAACCTTTTTTATGCTGAAACAGCAACATTGCACACTAACTAAAGTTGAAAAAGTGGAAAAGCAAAATAT
This sequence comes from Pimephales promelas, assembly GCF_988280905.1. Lineage (NCBI taxonomy): Eukaryota > Metazoa > Chordata > Actinopteri > Cypriniformes > Leuciscidae > Pimephales > Pimephales promelas. The sequence continues at coordinate 9,777,976 of NC_142792.1, read as the reverse complement.
TAAATACTTTTTTTTTTTTTTTAGCTTTGTAGCATTGGGTCAGCATTTACTTTTATTATTTGTAAAATATGTTAAAGACATGTCTCCTTTTGTGCTTAATAGAATAAAGTCAGTTTTGGAACAACATGAGGGTGTGTAAATGATGGCTTAATTAAAATTTCAAGGGAAGGTATTAACATAACTTGAATATATATTTTTTTTTCAGGGACAATAAGAACTAATCTAAATCCCTACACATACAGTAGCAGCCCAGTAGATATTCTCTACCCTGAAGAGTCATTATGGCCTCAGGTTGCCGGCATTGTGAGAGATGACATAGACCTTTGATTATTCCAAGGGCATCAGTTCATGACAGGGTTCACGTGGGAACGTTCACTGGAACCCTCTTTGTGTGTTACAGGCTTGGTGAGTGTGAATGCAAGAGACGAAGCGATAACATCAGCAGTGGAAGAATAAAAAATCTTTATGGCCTTATCCGTGATTCTCTGTCCTATCGCACATGCTTCTCCCCCTCTGTCACTCCTGACCTTCAGCTACTAGAAGTGAACCTCACTAATTTATAACACACACACAGAGGAGATACAGTATGCTGACAGCCATGTTTACTCATTTTAATTTTTACTTATTGCTTTTTGTGCCTTCAAAATGTATAGGACTGTTGAAAACAGACTACAATCGCTTTATAATTGTGTTTCTACTACTCCTAGTTTAAGTTGCTCTGTTTCGTATCCTAAAAAGTAAAATACACTAGAAGGAAATAAACAAAAATAAAATGAATGAGATAATCAATAAGAAAATAGCAGTCAAAAATAAGTTACTTAAAATATACATTTAATAAATGTTTATTTTATTAACTAAAATTGTAATTTTCACAAATTGCACACAAAAAAAAGTAAATATGTTATTTTGATTATGTTGTGCTCATGCAAACATTTTCTAGATTGAGCAATTCGCATTCAGCCATGATTAATTTATTTTGTAAGCAAAAGTGTCCCATTGCACATTTAAATAATGTGGCTCGTTACACATGAACAATGAAACAAAAATGAAAAATGTATGCGCTGGTGTAGAAACACAATGGCAAGAAGATGACATCAAATGAAAGAAAAAAATTGTGATTAGAAAAAAATCTCATTAGTAAATCACAAAAAGAGTAGCCTATAGTGTATGTAGGCATGCAGTACTGCAGCAGGAAGCAGGTTGATACAGATATGGGATGTATAAATCAAACCTCTCTTGTGGCTTACCTTTCTCTCCATTTGCTGGAGTGAGGGAGCAGAAAGAAAAAGGAAAGAGAAAACAGAAATTTAACGATGAAGTTCCTATAATTACATTCAGTATTCAAAGGCTGAAGCGCGCACACACACACACACAAACACACTGCAGAGTGAAGCAGCGGGGTGTTGCTATAGTGCAGGGACACAGAGACGGTACGTTCATCTCTGTGTTATCAAACACTGTCGCAAGGTGAGAAGGAGCTCTTCCCAACAAATCTCATCTAAACTCTAAACCCAGAAAATCTGATCTAATCTAAATCTAATCAGAGCAGAGCGATCTCCATCAGAGCTCTCAACTCCAGCGCTCATGGAGGCCAGAGCGGCTGATGAACTTCTCACTCTCTTGTATATCTATAAACCCGCAGGTAAGTCTGCCGTGATTTCTAGGTCACTAAGAAGTGTTAATAATCCCAAAGAAAATTACACTTTTTCATCATCTCACGCAGGCAAATTTCTCATTCGTTTCATAATGGGAAAGGTAACATCACCACATGACATTATTGAAAATGATATTATTTTTCTGCAGAAAAAAAACTGCTTGCTTTTTGGTTGGGCCTTAAAGGTCATTGTCAGGACATTGCTAAGTGGTTGCAAAGGTATAGAGTGCCGAAGTTACGAAGTGAGTTAGCATTTTAGCACTACCGGTTCCCTCGCTCTAAAGTCTATGGGATTTTTGAAAGGGTTTTTGCTAAATCGCCCGAAATAAGGTCTGTGATGAACAAAGCCTCCAAATATTTTCACGTTTTGATATTTGACATAGAACACACAGTTATAACCTGCTTGTGTTTTTTTTTTTTACTTTATTGCATCTGCTTGTTTTTTAAAAAAAACTTTATATATGCTTTGAAATGTATACATTTTGGATTAACTTGTAAAGATTATCTTGATAGACAAAACATGTAAGGGTCACGATGCTTTGTTAAACACAGATCTTATTTTTTTTGCGATTTTCCAAAAGTCTATGGGCAAAATGCATAGCTTTTCGATCGAGGGAACGCATCTTCGCTAGCTTCCGAGTTGTCCTACAAAGTGACGTCATCACTTCGGCACTCTATTCTGAGTTTTGTCATGTTTCTACAGTATTTCTAGGTGGTTGCTTGCTTATCAGATATTATATAAGCAAGCATTACTGTATATATATATAAGCCCCACCCCCACCTTGCTCTTTTAAAAAAAAAAATCAAATCTAATAGTTGAATCATACGTGCGAATTTCCGCATGTCAGTTAAGATTTTGCGGCATAAAAAAAATCCCCAAACCAAAGTATGAGCAATAGTATTAGTAACGCTTGCCTTAGCAAACACTGCTAACTTAATATTTTCATTCTCTTACCAGGGTTTTTAAGGATTAATTAAAAACCAAAATCAAAACCAAAATGTTACTTTAAAAAATATTAACTGAAAAAAAATCAAATAAAAAATAAAACAAGTCTATATTATTTTAGCTAGCTCTAAAGGCCACATTTGTCATTTTGATTGAGTTTAATTTGAATTTTAGTTGAATTTGATTTGTACAAATAAATAAAACTACTAAATCATTAAAAATACATATATATTTTAAAATCTGATCTAATATTGCCTAAATTATAGTAAAATACCAGTCACTTACACACACAAAATTACCAATTGTTATATATTGCAGCTATTACCAGCTTGAAATTCAAATACAGAAACAAAAAGTACAAAGCTGTCACTGGGCCAGTAATCTAAAATACAAAAGCAAAAAGGTACATCTTTGATGTACGCCTAAATTCCTTCAAGGAACATTTTTATACGTTTAAAGAACATATTAGTACTTTGTGTGTACATACTAGCACCTTTTAGCTTTTTATCTTTGGGTACTGCCCCCAGAGACAGCTTTTGTACCTTTTTTCTGAGTGTGTGTGTGTGTAACACGATTTAATAGCAACACACAGTTGTAGTTTAATCAAGTCCCACACCTGCAGCAGTGAAGACAGACAGAACTGCTCTCTAAAAACACCCACAGCCCTCGACAGAAGAGGTCCAACCCTCTGGCAGAATAAATCTGACCTCTGCACTGTTCCCTTCCAGCACTCACACACAAACAGACACGTTCAAGTCTGCAAGCCAATTGAGGCCCTTGCGTGGGCGAGAAGTATTGTGGGTAATCAGTCAAGGAGACATTATGGCTCCAAATTTTCAATGGAAAAAAAAAATGCAGCTACCACCATTGACCTTCAGCCTGAAAACACACACACACACACACACTGATAGAGCAGCTGCATTCACAGACCAGTAGACAAACTCAGTGTAAGCGTATCCAATTAGCAATTAAAGGACAGGGAGGCACTGCCTCCAATGGGCACGCAGGGATTTTCCCTTTCATTCAATGAATCACGGGGGCATATGGCAGCCCTCTGTAGCTCAGTCACACACACTGTCAGGATTATTTCCATCACATCACACTCATTCAGTCTCCTGCAGGTCATATAATCAAATTACACTGCTTACATAGGGGCAGGGCCTTGAGTCACATGACCAATCGCTCGCTATTATCCCACTAATGAAGAACAGGGAGTGGGATGGGAGGCTGAGAAATGAAAGTGAAACTACAAACACCAAGAACAAAAAATGGGGAGGAGGGAAGGGAGGACAATGAGAGTAATTTATCATACAAGTCACAACTCTCATGACAAATCTGGATGAAGAGAGAGAGCCACAGTAATCCACTCCAATTCAACTGTTCTACAATTTTTATTTTTTTATTTTTTTTTAAATAAACTGGTGACTGTTTTTTTTTTTTTAAGACAGCTTGTTTTTCAGAAGAAAATGATCATTGTTTTATCCCCTCAGGCCCATAATAGTTAGCGTTTTAGTGAGCTCCTTTCGTTTGTCCAGTCCGATTGCGAATCCTGCATCACATCATGACTAATTCACAAAATAATCTGTATTAAAATGTATTGCTAAAGCTTTTTAGATCAATTTTTTTTTTTGAAAACACAAACTAATTAATGTATTGTACTGTCATTTGTTCCCAAATGACAAAATCCCAAATTCTATCACCAAATTTCACTAGAATAATTCTTGTCTGAATGTCTTTGGTTTTAGAGGGATTTGATTTGAGCCATCTATAATGTAGCATTTTCTGAAAAAGTCACTGGCTTTATTATCCATTTTCAAATTGCTCGTTCTGTGCCCAGTTTCCAACATCAGGATTCTTCAGAAGGAAATGCAGAGTTGAAGGTGCTACACACAGCCTGGAACAGAAAACCGTGTGGCTTTATTTAACATCTTTTTTATTATTATTACGTTCACGAATGGAAGTATCTGAAAAATAGTCCAAATGAATCTTTACTTCACTGTGACAGTGTGTGCCAAGTTTTGAATACCAAATAGACATTGCTGATCTGTGAATGTGGAAAGATGTGCTCCAAGTGCCCATATGTGTATAGTCATCTATAATGTCAAGAGTTAAAAGGATACTCCACTTTTTTTGGAAATAAGCTCATTTTACAACTCCCCCAGAGTTAAACGGTTGAGTTTTATCATTTTTGAATCCATTCAGCCGATTTTCTCATATTTAGAAGAATATCAGTTACCAGACAGTTTCTGGTCTCAATGACTACCATAGTATATATTGTTTCCTACTATGGAAGTCAATGAGACCAGAAACTGTCTGGTTAATATTATTCTTCTAAATATCAGAAAATCGGCTGAATGGCTTCGAAAACAGTAAAATCCAACTGTTTAACTCTGAGGGAGTTGTAAAATGAGCCTATTTCCAAAAAAAAGTGGAGTATCCCTTTAAGAACAGGATTGCTTAGTTTTAATAAAACAGGAAAAGAAGTTCTGAGTTCTGAAAGTCATTACAATAATTCCAAAGTACAGCGAACCGTTTTATTTCCAAAGGATCTAGGAAAATGTAATTTCTCATTATATGACCCATTAAAAACACTGCCATCCCTGCGACAATGTTTGCATTGTTGTTGCCCACTCACAACCATTATTTTAAAAAAAAAAACTAAATGGCCTGACTCAAATGAATATTCTGGGTTATTTTCAATCTAATGTCTTTGCACAGCGCCATAAGCGTGTCAACAAAAATGTAATAACAGCAAATGCATTTCCAATTTGTTTATACACACAAAAGTACAAGCCAAGTGTGCCACAGATAGACATTAAGTTGACTATAATCTAAACGATTCCTTTAAAAGACACAACTAAACTCTATCAACAAAGGAATCTTTTATGAGATGAGCAATAAAAACAGATGCCCGGTGACATTTATCATGCCGTATCCACTAAGCGAGAATTCAGCACAGCCCAAAGCAACAGATGGGCAGCATTTCCTCCAGCTCTCTAACTCCAAAAAAAAAACTTACAATGCGTCAAAAACTTTGTATTAATTGCGAGCTCGCCACTTCCCACACAATCTCCAGTCTCGCACGGCAGGATGACTTCGGCATCACCGCAGCAGACCCCATGGTCAAATTAAAGGGGTCGTTTAGAAGGAAAAGTGTCTCGCTGAATATCAATTAGCTGAAGCTGAATAATTAAGAAGAGCAGTGTTTTTAATTAGCCAAGTGCTGGAGAGTTTGAGCTCATGCAGAACATTCTGACATAACAGGTAAAAGCATGTGCTGAGTCAGGGCGAGATTTAAAAATTCTTCATATTTCCATAATTCTACCTCGTTTCTCCTGCTTTGTCATTTGCTCTCCTACGCAAAGTACAATGACGTTTAGGCAGGTCAAGTTGGGTCGGTAAGGTTTGAGCATTGCCTCTTCTTAATGAAGCAAGCATTGCCCACAGAGACCCACACATGACAACAAATTAATCCTCTTTGTTAAAAACGTTGTCTCTTTCACCGTGACCTTCGAGGGTCAGAGTTACTCAGGCCCCGACATCCATCACCAGGAACTCAAACTAGTGTGCCAAGAGTTCACCTGCCCAGCAGGCACAGGTCGAAGGCCAAATGTCGGGTCACATCCAGCCTGCTCAGATCTAATTGGCACTGAAAATATGAGAATAAAAGTGATAATGAGAGTGTGAATGTGTATGTTGTAGGAAAAAAGATGTGTGATTGTTTGGTTGGAAAAAGAGCTTTCTAAAAAAACATTATGATTAATATCCAGTTAAATTGTTTAGAGTGGATCAATGCCGATAAAACCACAACATACCTTTTACAAGATTGATTTATGCATGGCAACATGCAAATATGGTAGATTTTACACGATTTCAAACAAACCATCTTCATCAAAAGGGACAATCCATTGAATCATGCTAAAAGGTGTCTGGAAAGCCAGTGTATTACCCAGCAGTCTGTGCTGCTATGGCAGGAAGGGTCAATGGGTAATTGAGAAGGATGCTGAACAGAGGTCAGAGGTCATTCTAGCGTAGGCAGGAGGAGTTGGCCCCCTGTGTAGGACTGGACATGTCCTCTACTGAGACAGGGTGAAAAAACTAACTGTCCTGCCAGTGTCTGGGTCTCATTTTCTGTGAGCAAGGATCAAATTAGCAGAAGGCCAGTCCTTTATTATTAAAGGGACCAGATACAAAGATTTCCCAATCACACTTGGTGCCTTTCATCCCGACCCCCACTCTACGGATGACCTGGAACGCTGACACCACCATCGATCCAGTGCCCTAAAACACACAAGCATGCACACGGTCCGCTGTCCACCTGTCAAAAAGCATCTCCATCCGATCCATATGAATTGACAAAGTCACCAGATCTGCTCATAGACAGATATATCAAAATTAGTATCTGGTCGAGGAAAATAGTCATTGAAATATTGTGTATTCTAATCGTGTTCTGATCATCACACGACCAAACAAGCTACTAGGGGTAGGTTACTTATTTCATTAAAAAAGTTAATTAATTAATGAAAGAATTAATTAGGCCCAAATTAGTTTTGTCCCCTTCCTCAAGTGACACATCCATCACACATTCATGTCTAGAAATAAACGTAGTATTTTTACTTATTTATTTGTTTGGTTAGTTGGTGGGTAACTTCAGCATGAACAGCCAGGATAAAACTCATTTTTTTCATGAACTGACATTTTGCTAAATGTCCCGTCCCATAAAAATGAAGGACAGCGAAAACAGAGTGTGATGCGACGGCGAAGTTAGACCTCGCTGAAATATTTGTTAAAAAAAAAAAAAAAAAAAAAATTAAACAAAAAAAGTAGGCTAATGAACAAATCTATTTAATTTTATTATATATAAAGCATGCATAAATCAATAACAATTAACTATATTGGTAAATTATATAATACATTTTTAAATATTTATACCTTGTACAATTAATACAGATAGTTTTATTAAATGTAGTCAATTATTTCAATCAAGTTCATTTTAATAAAGTAGTTACGATTTAAATAATTATTAATTAAATATATAAATTACACAAACCAATTTACATTTTTTTTAAATTTAATTGCATAATAAATCAAATGTTGCGGTTTAGACCATTGTCTGAGCCACAACTAACATGTACGTGAACAGAATTCCAATGTGTCACTTTCACTTGTGAAATGTATCCTAATTCCCCCATATTCTGAATGGCTGCACGTCTCATTGAGGTTTAGAGCCCATGTCACTCTCTGTGCCAGGCCAGCTGTCAGTCTACGGGTCAAGCTCGGACTAACCTGATCGTACGGTTTGATTAATTAACTGATCAGTGGCCCGAGGTATTAACTGATGGCTAAAGCACTTTTCAGCTTGTGTTATCTCTGCTGAGGCCATATGGGAAAAACCATGGGGAAATCAAATCATCGGTCACGTTCATGGAGAGCGGTCTCTAAGGAGGGCTAAGCCATCTATTACCACCAAGAGAGAACAGCCGTATAAAGAGGAGAGAGACACCCCTGCAGACAGAGAGGAGCAGAGGTAGACAATAGAGCGGGGGATCTAGGACAAAACAAAAGAGCGTTCCACTCTCTAATATCCAACTCTAGGACACACGGAGGGACCTGAAAGGCTGAACAATTGCCTTTGGATTAAAGTTCTCCCTCAAGGGAATGAGGGAACAAATAAGAGAGGAAGAGGGAAAGGGGGAAAAGACAAAGACAGAGATAGGGTCAGGGGAAAAATCCAGATACATAACTGAGAGAAAGAGAAGTGTGGTTGCCCTTCACACATGCAGTTGACTTTGCATTTCCTGCTGAGGTGACCGCGTGACTTCTGTGTGTATGACCTCAGTCAGGCAGTACTGTAATGAGACGGAGCTGTTTACATATTCATGTCCACTGGGGCTTTCTAGGTAAAGGAGGGCTGCCCTTGGTGTCTCCCAGTCAACTTTATTTCCATGGCAGTTCAAGGTGAGCCTTGTTTGACAATTTCTATATATCTACAATAACTGGACTTTTTGTCTTAGATGTCAGTAGAGTACTTCAGTGTGGTGAAATGTTTCTTCTTGTATAATACACCACCTCTATAATGTTTTATTAGTGGTGCTTGTTAAAAGTGGTCCTTGACTATGACAAAAAAAAAGCCCTTCTAGTAAAAACTATGAATGACCAATAGTAACGTAATTTCAGATGGAGATTTCCCGGATGTGAAAGGTTGAATTTCCTGTCGAATTTGAACAACTGAATTTGTGGAAACAAATTTGTAAAGCAGAAAAAAATGGACAGAAAAATGCCTGTCGAATATTATAGGTTGTATTTTACACAGGATAAATATTTTTGAAGTGAAATCTGAAAGGTAAATATGGAGTATTGAATTTTTAATAATGAAAATGTGTGTGAAATGTGTTGAATTGAATTGTTCACAGCAAATATACAACCATGTTGAATTTTAAGCTCATTTAAACGCAAGCACGGTCAATGTGATGCATGTTGTTTGTTTTTATTTTTTCAATTAGTGCAATTCAACAAACTTTTTTGATTCAAAAACATTTGGCATTTTACTTCCATAGCTGCTTTATGGTAGAAATCGTAATTGAAAGTGATACTGTTTTTTCCATGCTTGGTTAATACTGTAAAACTGCTGCTTTAAAGCAATATATTTTATAAAGTGGTATATAAATTAGGTCTGCCCCCAATAGTCGACTAAACATGGCAGATGTTAAAGGCAGATGCTAAATATTAAAGGCTCCCTGTGGTTTAGTATTGCCCCCAGTAATTCTTTAAGTAATAAAACGAATATAAGCGGGCGATTAGTTGACTATTGGCTTAAATGAACCACTACTATTTGACTATAAAAACCTTTTGTCAGGGGCAGCCCTAATACAAAAAACATAACATGACCGGAGTGCAGAGCTTGCACAAACATATCCACATCACTAGGTTCAGACGCTTTCTTAAATGTAGTTTTCTCACTACGGTTTTGTTTATTTTGTTATTGAGAGGAAAGCGAGCATAAAATTGTACACATATATTTATTTAAACCACACTTTTGGCAGAGTCGTGATGTTCGCTAACACCCACCGCTGGTACTGTATACCACTTTGGTCGAAGTTAACTTAATTGCATACTTTTGCTGTACTTTTGAGATCAAACAATAAATGAAGATCCCTGTCATAGAAATTCAGAGTTCTAACATCTAGTAATGCCTTGGAAACCACCCAAAACAACTTAGCAACGACACAAACCCCCACTAAAGCACTCAGAACAGAATTTATTCCAGGTTATTCTGAGAAATATAATTTAACGCACACACAAACACAAAGTGGGAGTTAGAATTTAGATTGTGCTAAAAGATTGTACTGCAGATCTGTGACCGGTGGCAGGACAGTAACTCCCACATGGCTGCTCTCTCTGCGCTCACATTTGGGCAACTTCCCAATTAAAGGCAGATAAACAGCAGGGCTGTGCTCTCACTAAACTCTGAGCAATTATCAGTGTGCCTCAATTCACCATGGAAAGTGTTTTTTTTTTTTTTTGTTTTTTTTTTTTACTATTTTGTCTAATGCAGACAAGGAAACAAAATTAAACTGAGGCAGCTGGTACCAGCACGTCCAAAAACCATGAATCAAGGGTGAATAAAGCCAATGTCAATATGGGCATTAGTGGAAATCTAATTATGGCATTTGTCCATCTGGAGAAAACCTCATGAACTGGTCCATTCACATCCGAGTAAAGCCCTTTTCACCCAAAGATGCATGTTCAATCATGTTTACTATGTAAATTTAGCAAGGGATAATGTACAGTTGGTCGGTCGTTACCACAAAATGAACCCAGATGGCGGAGTAGAGGTCTTAAATCACCCTGAAAGAGTTTATTTTACAATAATGACCGTCTGAGTGTACATTATCCTGCTTATTAAATGTCCACTTACCAAATAAATTAATAAATGAATGGACTTGAATTATTGATTTTGAGCTAAATTATTTTATGCGAGAAAAAGAGACTGTAGAGCAGAAAACCAAGTAAAAATGATTAGAATAAAGTCTTGTGGTCATTATACAAAATATGTATGCACTGGATTCTAAAATTGACCAATCAGAATCAAGTATTTCAGCAATCCGTGCAATAAAACGACTACGACGGATACTTAATTATTTATTTTTATGTCAATGTTCCAATTTGTGTCTGTAATTCAGTGTCCTTCACCTCAGTACCAGGTCAAAATACACCTTTTGTTCATTCTACTGCTCACAATGCTTCCGGCGAACTTTAATTGCAAATCTACGCTCGTAATTAAGTGTGATAATCAAGGATAAGGGCTGTGGATAAGGAAAACCCAGATCATAACAGCTATATCCTACTTATTTCAGTCTGTCAGGAGCTCTGCCATCTTTGCCAAGAAAGTGATTTTTTTTTTCATTTTATAAAACCGGGGAAGTCAGTTTCGAGATTTAAAAAGAGGTCTAAAAATAGCAGTGTTTTCAAATACCTTCTCTCTCTAGAGGCACGGCTACATGCAGAAACCCTCCTGTTGCCTTTTGGGCTGTAAATTGACTTCACAAGCTGCTCTGTCAGAAAGCAGCTTTCCTGACACCTGCTGCCATCCATCAATCCAACCCTGGTCGAAGCTCATGGAAATGGGCGGCTGACGGAGCCAATTAGCTGCCGGGGTGAGCGCCGGGCACCGGTGCCAACCGGAGACCCAGCCAATTAGGTCCAGTTTCAGAACACTGGCACTGCAGGTGGGCAGCAAAGGCTACAAAACTCAGTGAACAAGGGGGAATCAGCAGGGAGCCCAAGCCGAGAGAAAACAAGCACACACGCGAAACGGGATGGTATGTTACACGCCTAATTTACTGAAACTGGAAATAGCCATCCGCACACCCACGTATTTACATGCTGAACATATACGGTTAGTCGTAGATTACCATGAATCCAAAACACCTACCTCACTGCATTGGCAAAACATCATTTTGCATATTCACAAATAGCATCCATAGTTGGCACATAGATCCTGGTTTGCATAATAAAGCTATTTGATGAATAGCTTGAAAATGTTACAAGCTTCGTGCTTTACATAACATTTTCAGGAAAAACTCAATAACGCTACATAACTTATAGTTATGTTAGCTTTAACCGTCACCAAAACTGTTCTACAAGACCACAATACATTATTTCTTCACCTTTCTTCATCATTTTAATTGAATCAAATTATCAGCTTACATACTGTATCCTTAAAGGAGAACTCGAAAAATGAAGCTTTGGTCTAATAAAACATCGGTATAGTCGACCGTTCTCTGAGATTTGTTATCATGATAATCAAATGTAAAGAGTTTTATCTCTAAAAAGTGTTTAGCGTATAATGCTAGTACTCGGGGCATTTACTAAGTAAAAAGAAATCACTAGTTTATACCACTAACAAGACTCAAAATAGCCCCACACTAACACAATAACATAATGAGGGTCCATACTTGCAAAACGAAGCATTGAGAACTTTGTAAGTGTACAGACCGTTTATTAAGAAGATACTGTATGAAGACAGTTCACTTCGTGTATACAGGAGCCATCTTAGAAAATAGTCTCGATAAGTCGATCCCCGAACGCAGTTCATACAGTTCAGAAGATGCAGTTCAGCTCACTCAGCAAGACGTTTGTGGTTTGACTTGTCGTGACTGTTTTCCAAGATGGCTCCTGTCTGTATACAGTGAACTGAACTGTCTTTATAACATATCTTCTTATGTATGGAGCCTCATTATGTTACTGTGTTAGTGTGGGGCTATTTTGAGCCTTGTTAGTGGTATAAACTAGCGATTTCTTTTGCCCCCAGTAATAGCATTATACGCTAAACAGTTTTTAGAGATAAAACTATTTACATTTGATTATCATGAAAACAAATCTCAGAGAACAGTTGACTAGGTACTGATGTTTTTTAGGCCAATCGTTCATTTTGCGCCGGAGTTCTCCTTTAATTGTTAATGTATTTTAAAGAATCAGAGACTGTTTGTAGACATTTGTGAGCATGAAGTTTGTCCAGAGCAGTCAATCTGTCCACACTTTTTTCCACCATGAACAAAACCTCAACAGGTCCACCAAGTTCTTGGGTTTTACACAGTAGTTATTTCAACTCCAACACCATCATAAAAAGGCTGCAAAAAGGAATTAATGCTCTCAAGGAGGCAAAACAAGATTACAAACCAAGGTTATGTAAACTTGAACAGAATAGTGTAAATTGACATATTTTGTCTTGTGGGATATATGTAAACATATGTTATCTGTTAAAAATGCTGAAAATCTTAGGATTTTTCAAAAGGTAGGCTACATAAACTTATCAGCACATCCGCATGAGAAACACTATTCTGCATGAATATTAACACAACTACATTCATATTGCAGGACACACACACAAAACATTCTGTTTATCTCACTTAAGACTGAAAACATGGAGAAAACTAATTTCTCAGACCTCTTGAGGAGTGTAAAAAGGGGATTTTTTTTCTGTCCTTCCCAAATACCAACAACAAGTACATCCAATTCAAAAACCAGCAAGTCTTCTTTAATACCTGGGAAATTAAATTGTGGGGTATTATCAGTCAGGGCCAGTCAGCTGTATCTAAAATGTGACAGCGTTTGAAGCACACAGATTTGCAACGGGGGCGCTTGCTATGGCTGGCACTATTTGAAGGCCGCAGAAAGAGAGAGAGGGAGAGAGAGAGAGAGAGAGAGAGAGAGGTTGGGGAAGGGGGACATTTGTGCTCTTGAAATACAAGCTTAACTGAAGTGGCGTCTGCAGCCCATCCAACTATCAAATAAAAACATCTGCAGACTAATAGGTAGAGCTGATTGTGGAAGCAAAAAAGTCCATTTGTAATCAGAGAGAGATTAAAAAAAAATGTTCAGCCAGTTCTAACTGTCAACTAAACTTAAACACCGCCGTCGGTGTATGAATGTGTGTGTGAATGGGTGAATGTGAGGCAAATGTAAAGCGCTTTGGTGGCCATTAGGTCTATGAAGGCGCTATATAAATGCAGTCCATTTACCATTTTAAAGTAATATGATTTCATTAATCAAAAAGATTAAAATCATACTCCAGTCATACAAGTAGAAAAAAATAGAATCAAAAAATGAATGCATTATTTATAACTAATTGTAAATGAAAATATCCACACCATTCAAAAATTAAACCATTGAGTTTTGATTAAGTTCCAACACAAATTAAGTCGAAAATGGCCATATTGAAAATATAAAAAATAAATAAATAAAATCAAGTCAACTTAACAATTACCACAATAAGGGATTTTAACTGTTTTATTTTGTGCTTGCTTTTTTTAATTAGTTAGTGTTAGTTAAGTGTTACATAAGAGATAATGAACATTGTCACTAAATATTTGCAAGAGGTTTTACACAATCAGATAATTTCGAAACACTTTTGGTTGACTGTAAAAACAACAATCCCTTGTGATTTGCCGGGTGAGAAAATGTCAGGCACACATTCCAGGAGCTTTTGCAAGACTGTCTGATCTTTTGTCTCAACAAATCACGTCGCCAGCCATCGAATAAGTTGCATCGGTCACTGGGTTGCAGATTGATGACTCTGGGTTTGATTGAAATGTTCGCCCCAGGGTTACCCAGTGTCTGAATGAAATGATATGCGTTGTGATTGATTGGCTGTCCTGAGAGATCGCTAGAGGGCCAGAATCACAGAAACCCAAACACTACCAGACTTGACGAGTTTATTAATTTCTAGAATCGCTGACAGCGTGTATGGTTCAAGAGATACACGAAAACTTCTCGCCACAGTGCAGAAAACACAAAAAGTCCTCGCAATACAACTAATAAAAGGGCGAGTTCGATATACCCAACAAGTCTATTTGGAAAATGACACTCGAGTTTGAATTTATAGCAAAACATCCAAGGAAACAGAAGCGATTACAAATGTCAAATAACACCCATTCTTGTGTCCACCAAACAAGCTGACATCCAAATATCCAGAACCACAAAATAAGAACACTGCCAGTGCTTTCAAAATCTAGCTAAACTCGAGGTCTTTTGGCTGAAGAAAACAGAGCTTTGTTACTAAGCTGGTGGGCTTTGAGGAAAATGATTTATGGTTTCAGGTAGAGTCAGCGCTCTGTTCAAGAAGAAAGACAGCCATCGGAACAGCAACCTCAGAGCTCTTGGCTAGGGTGGGATAATTGGAGAGGCTAATTTGGGCACGCGAAGACTGTTCCCGGAGAATGCAGCCGGCACTAGCACTCAGCGGTGCTATTGTACGTGACAAACAGTGTCTGAAGACCAGAGCACAGTGTGAATTCTGATGAGGGAGGGATCGATATCTCCTTGAATGAGGAGATGAAAAATAAAATGCTCACGGAACAGCACTGGTCAGCTTAATAGTTCACAACCTTTGAAATAAAGGCTGTGTTTCTCAGGAATTAGTCTTCAGTCGTCTTTGAGAAGCAAAAGGTGGAAATGTGGTTTTCATTTGGTTGGCAAAATCGGTTTGTGAAACCATATATTCACAATAAAACGACAACAATTCTGTCGGTGGCATAAAATTATGCAACAGTCATAATTACATCCACCATTACGTTTCCTACAGTCGTTAAGAAATCTACTCTATAGTAACTTATGAATATGAAAGTGCCAAGACAATTATTTTAAAAGCCTGTCTTTGTGTTGGTAATTTTCATTAATTTATTTTATACTGGTTCAAAACTCTTACGTAATCATTCATTTGCATCTTCACTCAAAAAGGTCTCTGAAGAAAGAATTTGTCTTACTAATAAAATACTTAAAATTACACAAAAAATGCATTAATTTGATCAAAACTGACAGTAAAAAGATATTTATTGCATTACAAAGTCTATATTTCAAATAAATGCTGTTGTT